>NC_084512.1:18785717-19085717 GCF_024500385.1 Phyllopteryx taeniolatus
AGGTGCAGTCAAAAACATTGATCAAGGAAAAGGGGGAATTAAAGAGAACTTGTCGGAGAAATGTTTCTTCTAATATCGTATAAAAATGAAACAAAGCTAAAAATAATCCATCCATCCATCCATCCATTTTCTGAGCCGCTTCTCCTCACTAGGGTCGCGGGCGTGCTGGAGCCTATCCCAGCTGTCATCGGGCAGGAGGCGGGGTACACCCAGAACTGGTTGCCAGCCAATCGCAGGGCACATAGAAACAAACAACCATTCGCACTCACAGTCATGCCTACGGGCAATTTAGAGTCTCCAATTAATGCATGTTTTTGGGATGTGGGAGGAAACCGGAGTGCCCGGAGAAAACCCACGCAGGCACGGGGAGAACATGCAAACTCCACACAGGCGGGGACGGGGATTGAACCCCGCACCTCAGAACTGTGAGGCTGACGCTCTAACCAGTCGGCCACCGTGCCGCCGCTAAAAATAATAATAATAATTTTTAAAAAAATCCCCTCCACACTGCCTGTAGTTTAAAAGTAAAAATTTTGGACACCTAAATACAGATTATTGTAACCTTCGCCAATACTTTTTTTGTTCTTATATAGGTTTAACAGGCCTTTTTTTTTTGCAAGTTTTATGATTTTAATTGTAAAACTAAGTCTCGGTCTAAGTAGGAGGAATCAAACAAACATTGCTATCTTAAATCTTTTCCTGTTAGGTAATTGCAACATCAATAGTCGGAGGAAATCTGAATGCAACCTCTCGTGATTAGTGACATCCTCTTCTTGACTCTGCCTTAAAAAAAATTTTTACCCTCGTTTTACTTTCAAGTACGAATAAACTTTCACTTTCCTGTTCTCACCTGAGCAAAAAAAAAAAAAAAAAAAAAAAAAAAAAAAAAAAAAGGACCTGGGAACAACATGCTCAATCTCGGTGTTGAGTGACGGCTTGTGGCCTCTGGGCAAGCCCCCCGGACAGCTCACGTTTCTCTTGCTACGCTCATTCCTCTACCGCCAGCCACTTCTAACCTCCTGTCCAACACACACACAGACACACGCACACACACACGTGCAAAGTTGGGCGCAGGTATGCATCAATAACAGAAAAATATCAACCAAAAAAAATAAAATAGAGTAAAAATGAAGGAAAATTAACGCTAAAACAAATCTTAGTTGTGAGGGTAAGCGCTTGTGTGTGTGCGTGTATGTTTGTGTGTGCACCCGTGTGGGGTTTCCCAGAATTGCATCGGTGGTGTCACTTTTCCTGCTCATGTGGGTGGCGATCACATTACCTTCTTGTTAGCTCCGCGCATGCCGTTCTTGTGTTTCTGCTCTTATTTGCATTCATTTGTCATTAATTGGGTTTAACCTGTGGGGGTGGGCTCGCGATTTAACTCTGCTTCTATTTCCACAAAATTATATTTAAGTGCTTTGTGTGTGTGTGTGTGTGTGTGTGTGTGTGTGTTTAAGCACTATTAAAGCCAGTGTCCAATGACAACGTCCCTCTGCATCACAATAGCTGTCGTCGTGGTGGGGAAATGCGAACTCCCTGGCACTGTGGGTCTTTATTTTTACAGTCGCATCCTCTCTTCCATTGTTCGCAGCCTCGATCTTATAGTGCTATGTTACCTACTGTTAGTATGTTAGCATTTTTTTCAACTAGAAAATAGAATGAAAAATAAAACCGAACTACAGAGCAAGATGTAAAATCATTATCAATCTGCTCTACCCAGTTTGCTATCTTGCTACAGTATATGTTAGCATTCCAATTATTAGCATGTTGGAATTTTTTCAAATTCTCATTAGAAACATTTCCTGACTGAGGGGCGTGACAAAAATCCTTATGGGTCTGCTTTTGCTACCTATGTTGCTATTTTGCTATATGTCAGCATACCAACTGCTATGTGTCAGCATACCAACTGATTGCATGTTATTATAAATATTACCCAATTCTAGTGCAAGATCAACTCTCATTAGAAATCATACATAATCACAGCGCAAGATGTAAAATCCTTATTGATCTACATTTGCTCTCTAACCAGGTTGCTATCCCGTTTTATGTTAGGATGCTTAGCATTTTAGGATTTTATCAATTCCCATTATAAATAGTACCCACTGATGCAATGATGTCAAATCCTTATCGTTTTGCATTATTGCTTTCTGTTCTGAGATCTCTGTCATGCTCTGTTAGCCTACTAACTGTTAGCATGTTACCAACTCATTAGAAATAGTACTTGACATTGGGGTAAGTCCTTATCCAAATGCCTCAGCACACGCTGCCCAGGTTGCTATTTGTTAATGTATTATACCAACTGTTCAGGATGTTAGGATTTGAGCTATTGTCATTCGAGATAGTACCCGACAAGGCCTGGATATGATATCCTTTTGGAGCTGCCTTAGCGCTTTCTGTACCCGGGTTGCTAGCTTGCTCCTATAGTTTTGCTGCTCTTCGCATTTTATCAACTGATTAGGAATCGTACTTAGCCACGGGGCAAGACATAAAATCTTGCTGCTCTCTGCCTAAGTTGCCATCTTGCTATATATTAACATACGTACTGTTCACATGTAAGCTTTAATCAACTCACATTAGTAATTGTACCCATCTAAAGGGCAAGATATGAAATCAATTTCAATCTGCCTTCACACTCTCTTCCCCAGTTGCTATCCTGCTGTATGTTAGCATACCAACTATTAGCCTGTTAGCATTTGATGGACTTATTCGGGTAGTACGCCACAAAAGGTGCAACTCCATAGTCTGCTTTAGCGCTCTATATCCACGTTGCTATCTTGCTATATTGTTATACAGTCTATGAATGTATGGTAGCATACCAACTGATACCATGTTAGTATTTGATCACTTTTCAGGACAAAATGTACCTGACGTCAGGGCAAGAAGTAGAGTCTTGATTTACCCGCCTTAGTGCTTTCTATACTCAGGTTGCTACCAGGCTATATGTTAGCCTACCAGCTTTTAGCATGTTAGCATTTGATAAATTGTCATTAGATATCGTGCCCAATCACAGAGAAATATAGAAAACCCATATTAAGTTGTCTTAGAGCTTTCTGATTTCAGGTTGCTCTGTTGCCATTTGTTAGGATACTAACTGTTTGCATGTCAGCATTTGATAATCTCAACGTCTACCTAATTTTTAATCAAATAGAACCAACTAGAACCAAGGAATCAGACCACCACTTTCAAAGGCATCATCTGCCATCTACTCCCCAGTGAGGGAGCCCTAAATGTGGCTACTCGCTCTACCCACTCCCCAGGTTCTGGCTCTACCTTCCTCATTCTGGATCCGGGAGGCTTGTTGAGGGAACTCTGTTACCCCCAAACAAGAGACCTTTCATGGTGTTGGGTCATGGGGTTTAAGCCCTGACCAGAGGGACCGACCTGACCTGTCTCAATTTGCATTTGAAAGGGACTCCCAGAATTCTCCCACTCGGTGCTCTTTAATTATTAAGCACAGATAGACAGAATAAATTGTTAGAGGTCTCTGCAAGGGTGGTGTGCATAAAAAGTTGTCAGGACAGGACCGTCCTGGCATGGTCTTGTCGAATGAACTCTCCATGACTTTAGAGCGATTATGTCACTGCTCAAATTATAGCAAGTGCTAACACACCTGGCTAGAATTTAGGTAACAACCAGGAAATGTAATTGATCTTGTACACAACACAACAGAGAAAGAGGCCTTGTGGGCCGGTGAAGCAGTCACACTAATTTGTCTCATTACCTCAGTGACAGTTGACAGTTCTTGTTATATTGTCAACTGTTAGTACAGTATGTTAGCATTTGATCAATTCTCATTCGAACAAATCACTGACTACAGGAATTGTGAACAATCTTTATCCATTTGCCTTAGTACTATAAGGGTTAGGGGGGCATTACTTTTTTACACAGGGCCAGGTAACTGAATAGTTTTTTTCCCCTTAATAAATGAAATCACCATTTAAAACCATAATTTTAAGTTTACTTGGGTTATATTAGTCTGATATTTACATTTGTTTGATAATCTTAAACATTAAAGTGGGGAAACTATGCAAAAATATAAGAATTTGAGAAGGGAGCCAATACTTGTTCACAGCACTTTATCCACCATTAAGCTCATATGGGCCCAAATTCCAAAATGTTTTCTAAGCTGACAGCACGTATATCCTCTTTTTCCCATGTTGCCACCATGTGCCCAGCTGTTCACACATCTAATCTCCTCTGACTTAAACCACTTCATCATGCTAAGTCTGCCACTTTAACACGCATTCTTACACACACACACACACACACACATGCACACACACAGTTTTTGCATTATCTGCAGAACTCTCTCTCTCTCTCTCTCTCTCTCTCTCTCACACACACACACACACACACACACTACTACTACTCAACTGTATAAGAGGTTATTATGAAAGACCGTTTTCTCCCTACATTCCATGTCATCCAAAACCTGTTGTTTACCATTTTAGTGTGGGAGCTGTCCATCCATCGTGTGCGTGCATGCATCCGTGCATGTGTGTGTCGCCCCATATAATCTGGCACTCGAGGCTTTGAGTAAACGTGTCTGGACCTTTGCTCACTTGTTGTGTTGCATTCATGTGTCAGTAGGCTCGGGTGTCGTGTGATCGGCCAAGCTAACTGGTAACATTATCAGTTGCAGGAAGTCGTGTTGTGTTCTAATAAATACTGGGAAACACCAAAGGTTGTGGTTTTAGTTTTAATCCTGCAAAAAAGGGAAGAAATTGTACATTGACGTTTTTACAAAAAATATGCAGGCTGCTCATTATCTTATTTTTATGAATACAGGTAGATTGCAATATATTTGAATATCATGGAAAACTTAATTTGTTCAGTTGTTTGTTCAATTCAAAAAGTGAAACTTTCTTATATAGATTCACAACTATTTCAGGATTTTATTATTTTCTAAGTGTGATGATTATACTATAGCTCACAGCTAAAGAAAACCCACAATTCACTATCAAAGCGAAGTGGAAAAAAGTGGTGCAATTAAGGTACTGTAATGCCCTCACATGTGGGTAAGGAGAGTCATAGTCACCGATGCACCTTCAACCATTTTTTGAATGTGAGAAACAGTCAAACACACAAATACAACATGAGAACACTCGCAAGGAGCGGCTGTAGGCCACAACTCACATCCAAATGCTCACAAGCAAACTAACTGGCCGACCTGACTCACGACGCCACTCACAAGGCCACGGCCCTTAAATGCACACACCCAACACACGACTACTACAGAATTTAGAGTAATTACACTTCGGAAAACCAGTTTATTTCTTTACATTCTCTTTTATTATGTGTTATTATGTTTATGTACAATACAGTGCTATTTTTCTCTATTAAAAACGTGATAAAAAATTCTGGTGGTTTTTGGTGGGGCTGGAATAGATTAAGATATTTATTCATTCATTCATTTTCCACACCGCTTATCCTCACTAGGGTCGCGGGCGTGCTGGAGCCTATCCCAGCTGACTCTGGGCGAGATGTGGGGTACACCTTGAACTGGTCGCCAGCCAATCGCAGGGAACAGATGAAGATATGCGTTTATTTATTCCACAATGGGGAAATTCACATTCATTCAGTTTAATAGCATTTCAATCACTTTTAATGAGAAAGATTTACTTGATATACATGTAAATTGATGTAAGACCTTGGTTACGGAACCAATTGAAGTCATAACTCATGGTACCACTGTATATAGTTTTGTGATATTTTTTTGGGTGGTGTGCCGTGAGATTTTCCCAATGTAAAATGTGTGTCCTGGCTTAATAGTGGAATTGGGAAAGAATGCATTAAATTGTGCGGGTGTACCTCATAGTCTAACATTATAATTATGAGATTAAAAAGATAAATATTAGTACCAGAAGTGAATAAGTTGACAAGAATGCCCATCGGGCACAAAATGATCAGGAGTCCAAGCATTTTGACATTTTTGACCTAAAACTGTCACCTGCAGCCTCATTCGCAATGCATCTGTATGCCTGCTGGCTTGTCGCACACAGACACACACTCACACACGTTCTCACACATTTCAACAGTAATGAATATCTCAGAAAAAGTGTGATGCATGACAAGAGGCATCTGTCCATAATTGGGTGTCAGGTTGCGAAGCGGCTAATAGTGTTCCATATTTATGTGTGAACCATAAATGTGTCATATGTTTATTATTTTTGATTGACTGAGGCTAAAAGGGCATATGAAGGTGTGTTTGTGAAAGGAAACAATTGAGCGCTTTGTTTCAAATATTGTGCTTCACCTTGTTGCTGGAGGTCATGTAGAATACTTTATGCTTGATATCGTATTGTTTTACACAGATTTGGCATTGTTAGTCATGAATAATGCCAATCAATTTTGTTTTTATTACGCTTTAGATAAAAAAAAGTACTTGATTTTAGTTGGTTGTGTTTCAATTAATATTTTTTTGTTTTTAATGCTTTTTTAAATATATTTGTTCACATTATAAAATATTTTTCCATGTTAAACCTCATACTGCAGTGGACAGCTATTCAAACGCTGTTTTCTTCTATATGCATGAGTGTGAATGGAAAACTTTAGCCTTAGCCACTACAGTAAGTAGGGCTAGGGTTAGGGCTAACCCAACTAGTTAAATTAGCATTTAAATAACTGTGCACTGTAGTGACTGATGCACAAGTCTCCAACCTTTGTCACCTCACAGCCACCTTTTCCGTGTTCACTTAAAGCAGTTGTTTCCTCCAGTGCATCTACTCGCAGCGCAGTGAGTGTTTATTGTCTCCCCGATACTTGACACTTGTGGAATAACGAGCTTGTTATGTTGAGTGATCGGCTTTCACGCCACCTCGGCAGGCTCATGCGAGAGCAGGTGTGAACAGGTCAAAGTGTCAGCTATGAGGTGACTGCGAGGTGAGAGACGCGCAAAGGCTGAGAAACAAGTGGAAGATGATGTTCCTGCACCTCGGGGCATTTTTTGTGTGTGTGTGTGTGTGTGTACGTGCGTGCATGTACGTGCATGCTTCAGGCAGAGCATTAGTAATAGGATATGTCTGCTGTAGAATGCTGGAAACTTGTACCTCCTTATCTAGAGGGCAAGTGAGTCTGAGTGTGTCGTTTTTCTCATACATACCTGATGTGGTTGATAAGATCCACCATTTGTGTGTGCACGCGTGTTTGTCAGTTTTCTGTGGATTCCCCACCTCAAGGAGCCAAAATCTCAGAGCCAAACAGCTAGATAGTATACATTGTTGGTACAACACGTCATGTTTAGTTTCATAATCAGGTGTATAAACAGGCATGTTTTTGGAGCATTACGCTGGTGAAAGGAGTAATATTATTTGAATATTTGACATGTCAATTTCATGCTGTGCCATCATTTGTATTATTTTAATGTTTGAATTATTTCAGAATCAGAATCATCTTTATTTGCCAAGTATGTCCAAAACACACAAGGAATTTGTCTCCGGTAGTTGGAGCCGCTCTTGTACAACAGACAGTCAATTTACAGAACACTTTGGAGACATAAAGACATTGACAAAAAGCAATTGTGCAAAAAGATGCAGAGTCCTCTAGCACTTAGAGCAGTTCGAATGACGAATATTGCAAAAGTCCGGTGCAGTGACCATTGTGCAAAGGGCGCTGAGACTTCAAGGAGTGTATGCGGTTTAAAGTGACGAGTAGTGCGATAATCTGGGACAATGTTGGTTGTGCAAATGTTACAGATACTCCTCAATCAGTGTGCAAATGGAGCAGATGCTTCTCTGGCATGAGTGGCCAGTATATGCAAATAGTGCAACATGGCGAGACAACTACAGTGAGTGCACGAGTAATACATAATTGGCCCCACAGAAATGTGACGAACTCAAGTCAAAAAATTGCCAGCTTGTTGTAATGGAATTATAGGTTAGGTGTTTAAGAAGTTGATCGCAAGAGGGAAGAAGCTGTTGGAATGTCTACTAGTTCTAGTTTGCATTGATCGGTAGTGCCTACCTGAGGGAAGGAGCTGGAAGAGCTGGTGACCGGGGTGCGGAGGGTCCGAGAGGATTTTGCACGCCCTTGTCTTAGTTCTGGCAGCGTGCAAGTCCTCAAGGGTGGGTAGGGGGGTACCGACAATCCTTTCAGCAGTTTTGATTGTCCATTGCAGTCGGAGTTTGTCCTTTTTTGTAGCAGCACAAAACCAGACTGTGATGGAAGAACACAGGACTGATTCGATGACCGCTGTGTAGAACTGTCTCAGCAGCTCCGGTGGCAGGCCGTGCTTTCTCAGAAGCCGCAGGAAGTACATCCTCTGCTGGGTGTTTTTGAGGATGGAGTTGATGTTGGTCGCCCACTTCAGGTCCTGAGAGATTGTAATTTCCAGGAACTTGAAGGTCTCGACGGTTGACACAAGGCAGCTGGACAACGTGAGGGGCAGCTGTGGCGAAGGATGCCTCCTGAAGTCCACGATCATCTCTACAGTCTTGAGCGTGTTCAGTTCCAGGTTGTGTCGGCCGCACCACAGCTCCAGCCGCTCCGCTTCCTGTCGATATGCAGACTCGTCACCGTCCTTGATGAGGCCGATGACAGTGGTGTCATCTGCAAACTTCAGGAGTTTGACAGTCGGGTTCGCTGAGGTGCAGTCGTTCCTGTAGAGAGAGAAGAGCAGCGGAGAGAGGACACAACCTTGGGGCGCCCCAGTGCTGATGCTGCGTGTGGATGAGGTGGCCTCCCCCAGCCTGACCTGCTGTGTCCTGCCTGTCAGAAAGCTGTAAATCCACTGGCAGATGGCAGGTGAGACGCTGAGCTGGAGAAGCTTGGATGAAAGGAGTTCAGGGATGATGGTGTTGAACGCTGAGCTGAAGTCCACGAACAGGATCCTCGCATAGGTCCCTGCACTGTCGAGGTGTTCTAGGATGAAGTCCGCAGACCTGTTCGCTTGGTAGGCAAACTGCATGGAACTCCATTTACCTTCTGATAAAAGAGAAATAATAGTTATAATATATAAAATAACTTTTACATAGTTATATGGTTATAAAATATGGTCCATAGAATATGGACTATATTTACAGTAAATTGTCCGTCTGTACACTTAAAACTCATTCACTGCCAGCCTTCCCAGTTAACATGGATATTTGACTTCTAAAGCCGTCAATGGCAGTGAATGTTAAAATCATGTATTCTGACTATCTCCAAAATTTCCCTTTTTTCTTTTTAACCAAAACACAAATAATTGTTCTATTTTGTTTTTAGTTGAGTAAATAGAAACACAAAATGAGCAGCAACAATGTATAAAAACGTTTTTTATTATTTAGTTTTTGTGTATTAAAAACAATAAAACATTTGACAATGTTTGACAGTAACAATATGTTACAAATACTGTATATATCTATTTTGTTTAATAATTATTCTTTGTGTATTAAAAATAAAATTTTGAGCAACAATATGTTACACATCTGTTTTAATTCTAGTTATTCATATAAAATTGCACATTTTGGTGCACTAATATTACAAAATATATCCATCCGTCCATTGCGGGAGTGCTTGAGCCTATCCCAGCTATCATCGGGCAGGAGGCGGGATACACCCTAAACTGGTTGCCAGCCAATCGCAGGGCACACATAAACAAACAACCATTCACACTCACATTCACTCCTACGGGCAATTTAGAGTCTTCAATTAACCTACCATGCATGTTTTTGGGATGTGGGAGGAAACCGGAGTGCCTGGAGAAAACCCACGCAGGGACAGGGACAACATGCAAACTCCACACAGGCGGGGCCGTGGGTTGAACCCCGGTCCTCAGAACTGTGATGCAGACACTCTAACCAGTCTTCCACGGTGCCGCTACAAAATATATTTTATTTCTTATTGTCTTGACTTAAAACACAAATATTTATTTATTTATTATTATTATTGAAAATAAAATTTTAAAACATTTAGAGGAACAATATGTTACAAATTTATTTTAATTATTTTGATGAATTTTTACTGTTATTTTTTGCATAAAAAATAAAATTCAGTGTTGGAGGAACAATGTATTACCATTATTTATTTTAATTTGTACAAAATAATATAGTAACATATGCCGTTTTGTCTCTTTTTACCCCCCTGGTTTTGTTTTATTCTTAAAACAAAGTTCTCCTAAAAAAATGTCATTGTAAGGGTATGTAATGGAAAAAAAGCGGATTTTTACATTAAGAACACTATCATTTTTTTTGTTAATTTCTGTACTAGTAACCAATACGGGTATTGGAAAGTTCCTTGAAACACTGAATCTCAACCACTTCTTCTTTGCTCCTGTTATGAACCCACCATCTAAGTTGCTTCACCCTCCTGTTTTCAGGTTATACTTCATTCTCGCTTGTTTATCGATCGTCAAAGTCGTCCCCTTTTTGCCTCCCTTGCTACCCGATACGGCTGTTGGGGACGACGGCGTGTCCGACCGAGTCGTGAGTCATGGTTCTATTTTGAAGCGCTCGCCTTATGAAGCGGCTTGCTCGTTTTGGGTTACTGGACAAACAAACTTTGGCCCAGCAGAAAATCCATTAGCCCTATCGATAAACACAGACACGCGCATTAATGCAGAGGCCCGTGCACACACAGTGAATTTCAGACACTTTATGAGAAACATATGTATGAAAAGGTGCATGAAGTGAGTCGAACGTGCTTGACAGGCATGTAGGTTTGGGATCATTCTATTTGTGATGCTAATAAATACTGATTTTGACTAGCTGGAAAGGCTCAGACCAAGTCTATCCATCCATCCATTTTCTTGCGCTTATCTGAGGTCGGGTCGTGGGGGCAATAGCTTTAGCAGGGAAGCCCAGGCTTCCCTCTCCTCAGCCACTTCCTTCAGCTCTTCCGACGGGATCCCGAGGCGTTCCCAGGCAAGCCGAGAGACGGACTCTCTCCAGCGTGTCCTGGGTCGTCTCCGGGATCTCCTCCTGGTGGGACGTGCCCGGAACACCTCACCAGGGAGGCGTCCAGGAGGCATCCTAAACATTTACCCGAGCCACCTCATCTGGCTCCTATCAATGCGGAGGAGCAGTGGCTCTACTCTGAGCCCCTCCCGGATGACCGAGCTTCTCACTCTATCTCTAAGGGAGAGCCCGGACACCCTGCGGACGAAACTCATTTAAGCCGCTTGAATCCGGGATATTGTTCTTTCGGTCACGACCCACAGCTCGTGACCATAGGTGAGAGTAGGAACGTATATCGACTGGTAAATAGAGAGCTTCGCCTTTCGGCTTAGCTCCTTCTTCAACACAACGGACCGATACAAAGTCCGCGTCACTGCAGACGTGCACCGATCCGCCTGTTGATCTGCCGTTCCATTCTTCCCTCACTTGTGAACAAGACCCCAAGATATTTGAACTCCTCCACTTGGGGCATGATCTCATCCCCCGACCCGGAGAGGGCACTCCACCCTTTTCCGACTGAGGACCATGGTCTCAGATTTGGAAGTGCTAATTTTCATCCCTGCCGCTTCACACTCTGCTGCGAACCGCTCCAATGAGAGTTGGGCCCGATAGGACTCCTTCTTCAGCTTGACGGCATCCCTCACCACTGGTGTCCACCAATGGGTTTGGGGATTGCCGCCACGACAGGCACCGACCACCTTACAGCCACAGCTCCAGTCGGCCGACTCAGCAATGGAGGCACAGAACATGTTCCACTCGGACTCAATGTCCCCCGCCTGCCCCGTGGGGGAAGTTCTACTGGAGGTCGGAGTTGAAACTCCTTCTGACAGGTGATTCTGCCAGACGTTCCCAGCAGAGCCTCATGATATGTTTGGGTCTGCCAAGTCGGATCGGCATCTTCCCTCGCCATCGGAATGAACTCACCACCAGGTGGTGATCAGTTGACAGCTCCGCCCCTCTCTTCACCCGAGTGCCCAAGACATGCGGCGGCAAGTCCGATGACACGGCCACAAAGTCGATCATCGAACTGCGACCTAGGGTGTCCTGGTGCCAAGTGCACGTGGACAGCCTTATGGTTGAACATGGTGTTTGTTATGGACAGTCCATGATGAGCACAGAAGTCCTAAAACAGAACACCACCCGGGTTCTGATCGGGGGAGCCGTTCATCCCAATCACGCCCTTCCAGGTCTCACTGTCATTGCCCACATGAGCATTGAAGTCCCCCAGCAGAGTGATAGAGTCCCCAGCGGGAGTGCTCTCCAGCATGCCCTCCAAGGACTCCAAAAAGGGTGGGTACTCTGAACTGCTGTTTGGTGCATATGCACAGACAACATTCAGGACCCGTCCCCCCACCCAAAGGCGGAGGGAGCCTAACCTCTTGTCCACCGGGGTGAACCCCAACATACAGGCGCCGAGCCGGGGGGCAATAAGAATACCCACACCTGCGCCTCTCACCGTAGGGAACTCCAGAGTGGAAGAGAGTCCAACACCTCTCAAGAGGACTGGTACCAGAGCCCAAGCCGTGTGTGGAGGAGTATCAGTTAACAACTGCAGATCAGAGTCTCTTAGGCTAACCTCTGGAGTCCCTCAGGGATCAATATTAGGTCCCCTTTTATTTAGTCTTTATATCAATGATTTGCCCACTGTTTGTTCTGAAGCAGAGTGCGTAATGTATGCAGACGACACGGTTTTCTTTGTTCATGGTCGCTCCATAGATACTGTTGCTGCTAAACTCACTAATACAATGTCCTGTGTCACAACTTGGTTGCAGGAGTGCTGTCTACAGCTAAACGTTTCTAAAACTGTAGGCATGTATTTCACTAAAACAAATAGAGTATCACCTGACCCCGACATACTTGTTAAAGGAGAAAAAATGCAAATTGTCAGCCAATACAAATATCTTGGGTTAATAATAGATTCACAGCTTTCCTTTAAAGCCCATATTGACAAATTGTGTAAAAATATCAAATTAAACCTCGCAAATTTTCGTGCAATTCGAAATGAAATGTCAACTGAAGCCGCAAAAATTTACTTGCATTCAATGATTCTTAGTCACTTTAACTATTGCATAACCAGTTGGTTCCAGGCTGGTCAGAATGCAAAAAAAACATTGGAAGTTTTTAAAGTAATTAAAGTGACAAGTAATTAAAGTGATGGATAAAAAACCAAGGCACTATCATCACTGTGCAATTTAAAAAAAAATAGTCTTTTAAACTGGGACAGTCTTCACATATATGCAGATTTAAATTTGATTTATAAAGTACTGCATGATTTGGCTCCAGCTCCTCTGGCTGAGTTCATCAGCCAAAGAAACACCTCTGAGCGTGTCACTCGAGGCTCTGTCAGAGGTGACTGTCTCATTCCTCTGCGCAGGAGCACTTTCAGTAAGTCAGCCTGGTCAGTGAGGAGCGCTGGTGAGTGGAACTCAGTACCTGAGGACGTTAAACTGCTTAGAACATACAAGGCCTTCACAAAAAACTGAAAATGTGGCTAGTTAACACCTATAGCTGCCAACACTAAAAGACAAGTATGTTATGATGTTTTTTTTTTTTTGTTATGATCAAATGATTTGTGGTTTTATTCTCTCTTAATAGTATAGTAAGTCTTTGATTATGTATCCTGTATTATATTGTCTTGTAGATGTATTTTACGGCTTTTTTACATCATTGCCAGGGGACTACAGATGAAACCTAGCCTTCTGGCTAATTCTGGCTTTTTTAACCATGTGTATTTCATGTGTTTTATGAAATTGCATTGTCCCCTTTCAAATAAACTGATTAATAATAATTAAGCTAATGCTTTTTGTACTGTGAATAAGTGATATTAGTGCCACTTGGCAGCTGCTGAAAGTAATTAAAAAGTTACTTTTTTCTAACTTAGTTACTTTTGAAATCAAGTAATCAGTAAAGTAACTAAGTTACTTTTTCAAAGTAACTGTGGCAACACTGCGCAAAAATTCTTAAAATATTGTGATTATATTTTGTATTTAGCTCCTTGCATCACTTTCTGTTAAAATATTAATATACCATATTAAATGTCATTAATCATGCTTTGGCATTTGTAATTTAGTATTACACTGGTAGGCAAAGTCATGTTTTCTAAAAATAGGACCAAAAAGCTTTATTTATGAAAAATATAGGGCCCTAGTATAGAACTTTGTGGTACACCGCAGTGCAATTTATTCCTCCAGAGTTCCACTCCTAATGTCAAGAAAGCGAGAGAACCAGTGCAGTTTGAAAAATGTTGCGTGACAGGCACACACGGTGGCACCTTTCCACTGCCTCTTGCGCCACCGGCAGTCCCGATGGCCGCGCATTAGCACCTCATCACTAGCAGTCCTCTCCACATCTTAGCACGGGCTCCCCTCGACTTATCGGGTTTCGGCCCTCAGACGCGTGGCAACCCGAGACCGGCTGGCTCCAACCCCTAACACAATTTCTGCACAAGGCCTCTCAAAAACACATAGTTGGGATAAAAATATCTGGTGTAATTAAGGCCAGGGACGTTTTTGGACACAGGCGAGGGCATGTGACTGGTGTCGGCCAATTGAAGGAGTGCCGGGTGGGAGGTGATGGGTATTGGGTTACCTGTATGTGTGTTAAACTGTTATTTATATCTGGAGTGAAAGTGTCAAAGCAAGAAGGTCAGGACTTTTGGTTTGCGTCTCACTGGAGCACCTTGTTAAACGTGTGCCCAGGAGTGGAGTTATTGCATCTGTGCATTTCTGCTCGAAAGGGACACCTATGAATCTCCTAAATACAGGGCCTTCATCACACATAAAACGTTTGGTCAAGCTCTGACCTTGAGGAGTTGATATATTAGATGACAGAAACTTTGTAGGACCCCTGAAAATTGATTCTATAATGGCTGCCTCAAAACCAAAGTGGCAGGCTTTTCGTGTCTTTTCAGGCATTGTTTCTTTTTTTGTGAATCTACAATTGATACGGCGGCACGGTGGACGACGGGTTAGAGTGTCAGCCTCACAGTTCTGAGGACCGGGGTTCAATCCCCGGGCCCGCCTGTGTGGAGTTTGCATGTTCTCCCCGTGCCTGCGTGGGTTTTCTCCGGGCACTCCGGTTTCCTCCCACATCCCAAAAACATGCATAAATTGGAGACTCTAAATTGCCCGTAGGCGTGTATGTGAGTGTGAATGGTTGTTTGTTTGTATGTGCCCTGCGATTGGCTGGCAACCAGTTCGGGGTGTACCCCGCCTCCTGCCCAATGATAGCTGGGATAGGCTCCAGCACGCCCTAGTGAGGAGAAGCGGCTCAATAAATGGATGGATGGATACTATTGATACACAGGTCGACCAAATTTTACATTCTAAAGCAAAACTGTTTCGGAGGCTAATCCTCCCCCCCAAATTAGAATGGATGCTAGTGAGCCATGGTGGTCAAGACCAGACCACTGAAATTCAGAGCGATTTGTCTTTATGTCTTTGACTGTTGTTCTTTGCTCTGTTTGTACTGTATGTGTTGCTGTTCCGTGAGTGTTCAGGTAGCAGTTGTTTGAAGGTTTATAATTACTATGTTAATTTCTGTCAGCCCTTATATGGTGTTTCACTATATGAAATTATATGGTTTTCGCTCGTATTTCAAAATTGATTGGTAAGATTTTATTAAACTTTTTTTCAGGCTAAATGGAAATATAAATGCAACTTTTTTGTATTGTTTATTGAGAGATTAAAACAGTAACCCATTAGTTGCAACCATTTCGGAATGGTCCTTTTAATTATGCAACACAACAGGTGCGCAGTGTGCTGGAACTGGCAAATTAGCACTGACTCGTCGGTGACTGAAGACACAATGCAACGAGCAATACGCTGTTACTATTTCGAGACACCGTTCACATTGGCAGTCAAGCCTTAGCGATGGAAGAGCCACATGTTGCTTTGTGATTCAGACATAAAAACTACTCTGCGGTGCAAAAAGTCTGGAATTGCATTCACAATCAGAAGAGATCAAAGCCAAAGTATTTGCATATTGCTGCCAAAAAAATGACACTGGAAAATAGTTAACATGCATTATGTTAGCCACAGTTCATCCTCAATCTCACATGACTATAATTATGCCTTAGTCCAGAGTGATCAGGCACAAAGTTGTGCTAGAAAGTGTTTTTATGGCCTGTAGGGAGAGAAAGCGAGGCTGCAGATGTACAAAAAGCAGACAAAGAAGGTGGGAGGACTAAACGTCTTTGACTGAAGAGCTGACGAGTGGGTGGACGACAAAGGCTCCCTCAGGAGTCGTCCTTGTCCACAACTCCTTGACAATAGCGTGATCATATATAAACGCTCAGACGTTCCCCGAAGACGGAAACGCTCACCCTGTAGACTGCAGGTTCATAGGTTAATGTCAGTGGAAACCCCCATTGTGTGCTTACCATTACAGACATGAAAATGGAGAGAAATTCACATTATCTTTGCAAATACAACGGAACCTTAAAAGTTTGTATTTGCTAGCAACATTTGAATGTAACCTCACTTCAGTAATCCCTCGCTCTCTGGGTTGTCCGACTAAAGCTACACTCCTCACTAATGTGCATGAGCGTGATTCTCAAACATGGGCATTCATAAAAGCATGCAATTATGAAAGTGCATAGTCCTGATAAATAGTCACAGAGAGCACATATCCAGCTTCAACAAAATAGCAACGCTAGCAATACTAAGCTACCATTAAAACTGTAAACCAGACGACATTAGCTACGGCAGCCACATTGGTAGGATGAGTTAATCGTAATGGAGTGTTACTACAACACTAAGTTATTTGTTTAAAGGTTTATTTTAGAATCTACAATCAATTAAAATTAATTTTAAAAAGTGATAAACGTCCTCGTTGAGCAGAAATGTTGTGAATTCTGCATCGCTTTTGTATCCTTTCAGGTCCTTTGCTCTGCTTCTATTCGCTAGTCTCATGCCTAGTTGTTGGAAAACCAGGGATTGGCATTTTTTTTTTTTTTTTTTTTTCTCCCCGGAAGTGGCCATGGTTTCAGCAAAGCTCCTGAAGCCCAAAGTAGCAGTTCTGTGCAAGGCTGCGAGGTTGTGCCTGCAATGAATGTGCCACGAATGCCAGTCACGCCTTATGTCTTTGGTTCGTTTGCCTGGGGTTTGGTGGTTTCATAAAAATAAAATTAATTTGGCCAGAGAGGGATGATTATTATTTTTTTTTTTTCATAAATCAGATCTTTGTGCTCATGTATTTTTCTGAAAATTCCAAACTCCCCTTCTTTAAGGTCCAACACATTACATTCATAGTAACATGACAAAAAAAATGTCCCATTGGAAAAAATAGAGATAATCTCTTTCAGGGTTAAACTGTTTCCATGGTAAAACATTTTCAATGCTATACAAGTGTAAAATTAAGTTAACACTGTCGTCTCGGGTGATTTTCCGTGACAAAATTTTATTTAAATTCTGAGTTGACATTATTTTTGATTCATCATCCCTATAAATTCATCATACTATTAAAATGACATACCATCCTTAACTCATTCACTGCCAGCCGTTTCCTGAGCAGGGAACCCCTAGACTGCCAGGCATTTTCGAGCAATTTCACTGATTTTCCAAGCCCCACAGAATATTATGTACGATGATGATGTAAACACCAAAACCACCAAATGAAAGATCAGAAAAAAGGTTTGTCTCTAGCTTATACTGTCCTTTAGTAATCAGCAGTCAAATCAGAATCAGAATCATCTTTATTTGCCAAGTATGTCCAAAAAACACACAAGGAATTTGTCTCCGGTAGTTGGAGCCGCTCTAGTACGACAACAGACAGTCAATTTACAGAGAACACTTTTGAGACATAAACACATTGACAAAAAACAGTCACTGAGCAATAAATGGTTAATAGTTATCTGGTAATGCCGGTACATTTTTTTTTGGACAATTGTGCAAAAGATGCAGAGTCCTCTAGCACTTAGAGCAGTTCGAATGACTAATATTGCAATAGTCCGGTGCAATGACCATTGTGTAAAGGGCGTCGAGACTTCAAGGAGTGTATGCAGTTTAAAGTGACGAGTAGCGCGATAATCTGGGACAATGTTGATTATGCAAATATTGCAGATACTCCTCAGTCAGTCTGTAAATGGAGCAGATGCTACTCTGGCATGAGTGGCCAGTATTGGTCAACAACAGATATGCAAATAGTACAGCGTGGCGAGACTACGACAGTGAGTCCACGAGTAATGTATAATCGGCCCCACAGAAATGTGACAACGAACTCAAGTCAAAAAATTGCCAGCATGTTGTAATGGAATTGTAGGTTAGGTGTTTAAGAAGTTGATCGCAACAGGAAAGAAGCTGTTGAAATGTCTGCTAGTTCTAGTTTGCATTGATCGGTAGCGCCTACCTGATGGAAGGAGCTGGAAGAGCCGGTGACCGGGATGTGGAGGGTCCGAGAGGATTTTGCACGCTCTTGTCTTAGTTCTGGCAGCGTGCAAGTCCTCAATGGTGGGTAGGGGGGTACCGACAATCCTTTCAGCAGTTTTGATTGTCCATTGCAGTCAGAGTTTGTCCTTTTTTGTAGCAGCACCAAACCAGACTGTGATGGAAGAACACAGGACTGATTCGATGACCGCTGTGTAGAACTGCCTCAGCTGCTCCTGTGGGAGGCCGTGTTTTCTCAGAAGCCGCAGGAAGTACATCCTCTGCTGGGCCTTTTTGAGGACGGAGTTGAGGTTGGTCGCCCACTTCAGGTCCTGAGAGTCTGTAATTCCCAGGAACTTGAAGGTCTCGACGGTTGACACAAGGCAGCTGGACAGCGTGAGGGGCAGTTGTGGGGAAGGATGCCTCCTGAAGTCCACGATCATCTCTACAGTCTTGAGCGTGTCCAGCTCCAGGTTGTGTCGGCCGCACCACAGCTCCAGCCATTCCCGCTTCCTGTCGATATGCAGACTCGTCACCGTCCTTGATGAGGCCGATGATAGTGGTGTCATCTGCAAACTTGAGGAGTTTGACAGCCGGGTGCACTGAGGTGCAGTCGTTCGTGTGGTTCGTGTATAGGCTACTTTCAGCCAAATCTTTTTCTGGAAGGAAAAAAAACCGGAGAAAACAGCCTTTTTGTGAAAGCAGACAGATCAAGCAGAACAATGACTTTGACACCAATATTTTTTTTCTTGAGTGAAAA
Organism: Phyllopteryx taeniolatus; assembly: GCF_024500385.1. Classification (NCBI taxonomy): domain Eukaryota; kingdom Metazoa; phylum Chordata; class Actinopteri; order Syngnathiformes; family Syngnathidae; genus Phyllopteryx; species Phyllopteryx taeniolatus. Next base: position 18,804,713 of record NC_084512.1, read on the forward strand.
TCTCAAACATCTGAACATAAAACAGCACTAAAAAGTACTTTTGACTGAAAAATAATTTATTTACAAGTATAACTATGTACAGAATTTACATTAGACAAATGGGCCTCCCACACAGGCACTTTTTCCCTCCAAATTCTCCTCTACAGTTTGCTCAATAGTCCAAGTTTTTATTACCTTGTGCATAAAATCTAGCAAAGTCTTATTTTATTCTTATGTTGGCATTGAATGGGATCTTGTGTGGTTGTCCTTCTCCTTGAAACCAGTCACTACTTCTGCTACAAGCAGAACCTGTGCAGTTTAGAAATATAACTATTACTAAAAAAAATGCAGGATGCACAGTAACATTAAACTCCACGCAGTGCATCTTTAGCGAGACTATCGTGGGCTTTGAAAAAATTTTTGGTCCAGACTATCACCTTTCACTAGCTGTCCTTTATACAAGCACAAGGAGTCCCTTTATGGGCCTCGAGCAGACTTCAAATAAAGCCCAATGGAGAGAGGCAGAGAGAGCAAGAGAACACAACACGTTGTTGAAGCGAAAGGAATAAGGCGGTGGGAGGAAACAATCGGACAGATGAATGAGCAGGCAGACAAATTAACAAGGGATGTGGGAAAATTCTACCCGTTACCCCGACTTAAGTTGGCTGCTTCAATGCCCTTGGGTCAAACAATTGCTACTATGTCGATGAGATTTTAAAAAGTGACCGTGAAGTAGTCTGGAAATCAAGATGGGCTTTTTGGAATCGGACACGATGAATGAATGGAGAAACAGTTGAGTGAAATACAGTAAAAGCCCTGCCGTCTTCATTCGATTTCCTGTGTCGAATACAGCCGAGACAAGAGTCCATCTGTTGCATTCTTAGGCTGAGAGATACAGTACAACGCATGGTTATTTTTCCAAGTGGCCGCCGGGCAGCGAGCTTTATCAAACCAAACAAATCACCAAACTGACGCCTGCTAATGCAGTCCACAGAAGCGTGGGATTTATTTTTCTTTCAGGGATATCAATGCCCCGTAATAGAATGTTTTGGAACTTAATGGCTACCTCTGTACGAGTGTCAATGAATGACCTACCAGGGAGAGAAGTAACGGATAGGAGCTGTCACCTATCATGTTGGTATAGGAAGCCGTTATTACATGCACACTCGTGCCCTCGTTCGTAGTCAAGATTTATCATCGAAGTAAATTGGTAACATTTTTGGAGTTAATCGTCTCGTAATTTAAGTGAAAAAAAAATTCGAGTGATTCAAATCACAACTGGAATGAATGACTTTGTAATTTGAGTGACTCATGTCATAATTTAAGTGAATGATACCGTTTTTGGTGTCAATCGTGTCGTTATTGTACTATTTAGCATGATGTCATAATTTGTGATATGTATCGCATCGGATTGTGAATGGAGTGAATCTTATGATAGAGTAAATTTAATCATGTCATAATTGGATCGAACTGTATTAGAATTTGAGTGAATTGTATCAGAATTGGAGTGAATTGTTTTGGAGTGAGTTGTATTGAAATTGGAGCAAATTGGATCATAACTGAGGGAGTCATTGTAATCTGAGTGAATTGTAATTAGAATTGGAGTGAATTAGGTTGACATTGAAATGTATCATATATTTGAAGTGAATCACACAATTTTTGGGAGTGAATCCTATCATAATTTAACTGTGTAGCCTCATAATTGGAGTGAATGGTAATTGGAGTGAATCACTTTATAATTAGTGATTTCGATTGACGTTTGAGAGAATCATGTCGTAATTGAAGTGAATCATACTGTTTTTGGAGTGAATCATATTGTAATTGAAGTCAGTGGTGTCATAATTGGAGTGAATTGTATCGTATGGGAATGTAAATCCAGCAAATCGGATGATAAGCAAAATAAATTGTATCAAATCGTAATTTAAGTGAATTGTATCAGAATTGGAGTGAAATGTTCTGGAGTGAGTTGTGAATTGGAGCAAATAATATCACATTTGAGTGAATCATCTTAATAAGAGTGAATTCTTATTATTAATCAGCCATTTGTCTTGTAACTTGAGTGAATCTCTGGTATTGGAGTGAATTGGATTGACATTTGAGTGAATAATATAAGTTAATCATAAAATTTTTTGGGAGTGAATTGTATTATAATTGAACTGTATAGTATCACAATTGGAGTGATTCGTACCACAATGGAAGAGAATCATGTCCTATTGGTTAGTTGTTGCATGTCCTCACCGGGTGTTCCCCCCAGCCCCATCCACAAATAAGAACATGATTTGAATGTTGTAACCTTATTTGTGGTCAAATATCGAGACTGTCTAACTATTCATTCAGCTGTGGTTCGCAGCCCTATTCCCCTTATTGGGTCTGTCTCCTAAAACCCTTTTCTGTCCGGCTGCATTTTCAATAAACATCAGAATAATTAAAAAATCAAAAAATAAGCAGAGGTAGTATTTCAAACTCCCTCGTTGCACAGTAAATCTGTTCTACCACAAAACGCACACAGATCCACCATTCTGCATGGCCATGCAGCTGAATAATGAAGGTTTAAAAAAAAAAAAAAAAGACTCGTCATAATTGGAGTATTGCATCGGATTGTAAACGGAGTGAATCATATTTCAATTAGATTAAGCCAATTCACTCAGTCCAAATGTGGCATCTGCAAGAGACTTTCATTCTGTAGCTTTCATCGCATTGAGTCAACCGCTTCCATTTTCTCTGTGAGTCATCCCAGTGCCTTGTGTGTGACGTTCGCTCGCTAAACTTCTAAACACCAGCAGATCACAACCGTTTTAACATCATTCTTGTCTCCCAACTGGAAGGAGATGGATTAGGACAGGCGCTAACTTTCCAACCTGAAACATTCATTTAATTTTGTATCCTCTGAGATAAATAAACCAGCTGCAGCACTTCGCTGGTTTTTAATGGGGGAGCTTTTGCAAATGTAAGGGTGTCTGAAAAAACACATGGGAACTTTTAAACCGTGCAAACAAACACACACACTCACGTTCCAAGTGAGCGTGGCATTTGAGTCAACACAAAAACAAATACACACACATGCCTAAATGGCTAATGTCAATGTCAAGAGGGAAGTCTAAAGAAAATTCAGTCACACATAAATGCCCATGCAGGAAAAATAGACTCACGCCTGTCATGTCTGTTTCAACTGAGTCCAAAATACACACACACACACACACACACACTTACGGCCACAAATCCCACTTTCCAATATAAAAGCTAAACATGAGGAATAGTCCTCTGCGTGAAAAGATTTATTTTTAGTTATTTTTGCGCATGATACCCAGAAAATGTGAATTTTGAGATCCTCCAAGCTGGAACTAAATGAAAAATACAAGCATGTAACTTGCGCCATATCGGTTTGACTGTGCTTGATTTCAGAGGGGAACACAATCAGAATAAACCAGCAGGACTTGTGTCCATTGTATGCAAAAGACGTCCCGTTTTACAGAGGATCAAGGTGATTGGCGCTCGTTTGTTTGTTAGGATGTTTGCGGGGCACTTCCCAGTTCGAGGGGGATGAGCTGAAAGACTGTACTATTTTCAAGTGAGGGGTGTGGTGGAGCAATTTTATCATTCCAAATAAAGCTAGACAAACAAGGGGATTTTGATGTATAGATGTTAGGTAGAACTGACAGAACTCTACCATTTTAATTCCAAGGTGGGGCAAATCTGAAATATGAACAAATTATTTTGGCATCTTCATCAAGACCGTAACAAAAATTGCATTAGTTCTTCCTGATTCCATGTGCCTCCTCTCTGCAAAGTTTTATGTAAATCAGCTGTGTAGTGAGTGAAGTCCCCGCGTTTTAATTCGACTCAGATATAGTTTACCTGCTTTGGTGGGTGCTGCTGTTTTGGTTAGTAACAGAATAGAATTTTTTTATGAGTTGTAGTTACCATTTTCTAATCCTGTTAACAAACCCACAACAAATGCACTTGGCAGAGGTTTAAAAAAATGAAACTCACCCATTTAAAGAACATGGACGACGTGTCATTCTTCCAGAGCGTTTCCTGGTTTGAGCAGGATGATCTAAGATGATGGTACCGTACCATTTTCAGTTGAGAGGCACGGAACCTGATCAGTCGTAAATTAAATGGCAAATAATAATAATAATAATAATTTAAATCCAACAAAAGCAAGCGTGATGTGAGACATTAGGATAGAGGGCAAAGACTGTACCATTTATATTCTAGGGTGGGGAGAAAGGTCATCATTGCACCTTTCTGCAGATCCTCACCAAAATAGTATCAGTTCTTTGTTGTTTTTTGTGTTACCCTCCTGTAAGGTTTTTCAGAAAGTGGGTGTGTTGTGAAGTCTCCATACTTTAATTCAAATGTGTTTATGTGCCTCGTGGGTGCTGCTGTTTTGGTTAGTAACAGAGTTCATATGAGCATCGGGTTCATCGTGGCTTAAACACTAAGCTAAGCAAAAGTTGTAAGATGTCAAGATGGAGAGGCAGGACTACCATTTTAATTCTAGGGAGGGGAGAAATCTTAAAATTACACCTTTGTCCAGATCCTCACCAGAACTGTAGTTTTTTTCCCTTGTGTTAGCCCGCTGCAAAGTTGGAAATCAATTACGCTGTCCACACATAATAAAACATTATTGAAGTGCCTTGGTAGGTACTGCTTTTTGGGTTAGCAACACAGTTCAATTGGGCGTCAATGAGCTGCCATTGCCTTATCCGTGACGGAAATTGTTTGAGCGAAAAGAAAGAACAATTACTATTTAGAGGACTTAGACAACGTGTCATTCCTCCAATACCACAGGAGACGCTATAGATTCACCCTCAATCTATTTACTCCACCAAAAGCTCATTACGGCGCAACAGCAGTGCTAATTAGCCCATAAACTCACACTTACTCCACGACCCACCAGTTGAGAATCACTGCTTTAAATGACATTTTGAGTTAACACTACCAATTATAGAAGATGATTTACACCGTGGAGTGATTTGTGCTGTCTTAATATGAAGAAACTCACCTTCCAGGCACTTCTCAAAATTATAACCCCCTGTCATGTCATCAAAGAATGAGTCATTTTACTTTAGTTTTGTTCTATTTAGTTTAAATAACCTGTTTTTACACTTTCATGACCAGTGTCCGCTCTTAGTATGATGCACCGCGGTCGTAATCTTCAACCACACGTATAAGCTTATAGTTTAATTACTTCCTTTCTGACAGTGTCAGTCAAAACTGGACGTTCTCTATCTTGTTAAAGGCTACAATTCAGCTCTTGTATTAGATGTCATTAGTTACCAGACTGTTTCTACTTCCATATTAACAGATCGGTGTCAGCTTTATTTATTTGCTCGTTTCCTGCATTATGTTCCCGTGCTTTTGTGTGTCACCCAACGCGAGTCTCGTGTTGCAGACATGTTGTGTGTGTGAAGCAAGTGTGACAGATGCACTACACAGGCCTTGTAAGATTAGTCACTTGGCCTGAGCTGCACTCGGCAACAGCGTTGAAATCACAGGCAAACACAGATAGACACACGTGTGGATGTGGACTTGCCTTGATTTCTGAGGCTTCTCTTTATTACCCGACAGTACAAGATGTTTTACGTTGAAAGTTAATATTTTTTTTAGTAAAAAGAGTTTTATATATTATTGAGATAAAATTCGGGATCTTAAAAGAGCGAAGTTATTTTGGTTTTTTGATAAATGGTCATAATATTATGAGAATAGTGCTATTTTTTTAGATTTTTTTTTTTTTTTAATAAGTGTAATAATTTGGGAATAAAGCAATATTTTTTCAGGATAACGTTTTTTGAAATAAGGAAACAATTTTTTTTTTTTTTCTGGTAAAAATGCAACTTTATTCTCGCACGATAACAATTTTTTCAAACTACAACTCTTCATCACAAATTTACAACTGTAGTAAATCATATTTTTTTTTGATAAATGATCATAATATTACGAGAACAGTCATATCTTAGTAGTCAAGTCGTATTTCCCCCGTATTTTTTTTTGGGGGGGGGGAATGTATTAATGGTAATATTCTCAAGACAAAATTCATAATCTCATGAAAATAGTTTTTTTTTTTTTTTTCAAGAAAAATTTTATATTTTTGGAGAAAAGATAGTATTTTTTGTTGTATTTCTTTCAAGAAAACAAATCATATGAGAATAAATTCATTTTTTTTTTCTTTCAAGAAAGACATGCCACTCAGTATTCTTGAGATAAGTGTTTTTTTGGGTTTTTTTTGTTTTTTTAACCTATGAGGACTTTTTAACTCAAACATGCAACTTCTTTTCTGGAAACGCTACTTTTTCTTGGAAACTGCAACTTTCTTAAAAAATTAAATTCTTGGGATATTTTTGGAGAAAAGGTTTTTTTACAAGAATAAAGACAGATTTGTGCGAGAATACAAATCCCTTTTTATCATGAAAAATTCACGTAGTCACAAGATCAAATTTGATACATTACTTGACTACAGTTGTACACTATGGAGAAAAAAGTATTTTCCTGAGAAAGTTTGGTTTTTCTTGCCCCAGAAAAGTCGGAAAGTTACAATAGTAATTTTTTTAAGAGAAAAATACTTATGTATTTTTTAGATAAATTGTTAAATTATGAGATTATAGTTACATTTTTATATTTTACTGCACTTTTTTGAGAAAAAAGTTAAAATGAAACAAGAAATAAGTGTTAAAAAATATATTCCCCAGATAAAAATGATCATGTTATGAGACTAGAGCCTATGTTTTCGAGAATTCATTCGGATATTTTTTTGACTAAAAGATATCTAGATGGTATGTAGAACCAAGGGGCACGCTGAGTACGTCATCACAGCATGTGACTAAAACGGACCAATCACGAGAGATGATCTCCGCAGCGTTCGACGTGCTATTTTTGCCGTGTGCGCGTCCAGCTACGCAGAGGGGGCCGCGCGGTCCAATTCGTCGGTCACGTGATGCAAAGCGGGCGTTGTCGGCCGCGCAACCGCGGGAGTATAAAGAGGCCTTAATTGTTGAAGCTTTGTAGGTGGACTTCTTTCCCATTCTTGCATGATGTACAGCTTCAGCTGTTCAACAGTCCGTGGTCTCTGTTGTCGTATTTTACGTTTCATAATGCGCCACACATTTTCAATGGGAGACAGGTCTGGACTGCAGGCAGGCCAGTCTATTACCCGCACTCTTTTACTATTAAGCCACGCTGTTGTGACACGTGCAGAATGTGGTTTGGCATTGTCTTGCTGAAATAAGCAGGGGCGTCCATGAAAAAGACGTTGCTTGGATGGCAGCCTATGTTTCTCCAAAACCTTTCTGTACCTTTCAGCATTAATGGTGCCTTCACAGATGTGTAAGTTACCCATGCCATTGGCACCAACAATTTGAAATGTGGATTTGTTGGACCACAAAACACTTTTCCACTTTACATCAGTCCATCTTAGATGAGCTCGGGCCCAGAGAAGCTTGCGGCATTTCTGGGTGTTGTTGATAAATGGCTTTTGCTTTGCATAGTAGAGTTTCATGATTATTTGCTACAAACAATAAAGTTTATCAGTTTGAAGATAAAATATCTTGTCTTTGTAGTGTATTCAATTAAATATAGGTTGAACATGATTTGCAAATCATTGTATTCTGTTTTTATTTGTTTAACACGTCCTAACTTCATTGGAATTGGAGTTGTACAACATTTAACTTTTTGAACGTAGAACCACATGAACGCTGCTGATTTATTTACTGTCGAATTTCACCTGCCCCTCCGAATGTTACCATCCAACCACTTATCCAGCGTCACGACCGCGCGCATCTGTTTAAAAGCCTCACGTCAGGATGTCATCTGCTGTAAATTTTAATGAAATGTTTACATTAGTCAACAGATTCACTTCAAGTGAAAGCGCACTTCTCCCCCCCTTCTCCAAACTAATCTCATTCATTTGAGTGGATTATTTTCATCAGTTGTTATACCTCTCTTAAGACCCCCGCCGCATGTAAAGAAATATAGCGGCAGAAGGTTTGGAGAAGGCAGATTGGCTTAGATTAGAGGCCAGTCTTTCAGATGGGAGAGGGCACAAGGTGTGTAATTCTATCTACAAGACCCCCCCAATCGCCTCAATAACTTGCACCTTAAGCCTCTTTCAAACAAATTTGCAGGAATCAAAGTGGCACTTATGAATAATGATGTTTTTGGTCATGAAATAATAAGGAAAACAACAATTAACAGTGAAGCTTTCTCTTTTTCAGCCCCTTAACCCTGTAGTTGGCATGAGTGTGTATGTACGTCCGTGCGTGTGTGTTTTTCCTTGATAGCTCAGGGAAGTATCTGTTTACTTAGTGATTACAGACAATTTGAGTGTCGCGGCCTAGTAAATTCAAACCATTCACTTGGCCAGATTGGCCCAGACAGCATCATCAAGCTACAATGTACGCACACAAACACACACAGAGAGAGAGAGATTCACATGGGCTCCAGTCATCGTGCAGACACAAGGCCCCAGCTCTGGATCCCCGGTCCTGTTTGGCCAGCTTCCCCTCAAAGACAAATAAACGTTCACATGTAATTACGGCCAATTCTGTATATTTTCACGTCCATTTCCTCGCCGTGCTCCGACGACCACGGGCCTCTTAAGAGTGCGGCAAGTGCGCCTTGATGAGCCGACGCGTGCTCGCTGAAAGACTGTCATTTATTGATTTAGAGGTAAAAAGTTAACGGCAACATAAGTTGTTCTGTCCTTCGCCGGGCGGAGACGCCGCGTGTTTGGTCTCCGCGGGAACGCAGGCGGCCCATGTGATCCGCCGACGAAAACATTATCAGAGAGTCAATATTATGGGTGTGAAGAAGGCCCTCTTAAGCAGAATGTGATGGATTGTGGTGGCGGCTCATTTGTAGTAGTGCTGCCAGAAGCAGGTCACAAGCAGTAACGGGCTGGAGCCTTAACATCAGCAGCCAAATGTAATAATCAAGAAAACATTTTCATTAGTTTACTAAATATTCCATTTGTTATTTTTGTGAATAAAGTCACATCTTTTGATATAAAAGGTCATATTACAAGAATAAAATGAAAATTTTCTCTGAGGGAAAAAAGTCATTTATTAGAGAAAAAGGTTGTCCTATAAATTCTATATTCTCAAGAAAATGAAGTTGTCCTGATACAAGATTAAAATCTTATTTTTTCAAGAAAACCTTTTAAAAACGTCGTAATCTTAAAAAAATAAAGTTGGATTTTTACAGAGAAAAGGTTGGGGGGGTTTTCTCGATTAACCAAAATGTTGCATTTCTTTCAAGAAAAAAAAAACATTTACAAAAAATGTGTTGTATTTATTTATTCTAAAGAAGGTTCTTAAGGGAAAAAAGTGGATGTATTTCAAGGGGAAATGTTCTAATATAGGGAGAATAAAATTTTTGCTCACATAAAAGGTATTTTTTTATTTTAGAAAAATGTCTTATTCTTGGGAAAAGTTGTATTTATTCAAGGTAAAAACAATATTACAAGAACAGTCTTAAATTATAATTATATATTATTTATTTTTTTCAGAAATAAAGTTTTAGAAAAATTAAGAAAAAGTTTATTTTTCGGGAGAGTCGTATAATCTCAAAATACAAGGAAATAATAGTACAAGATTTTCTTTCTATTCTTGAGAGAAAAACAAATCATTTCTTTCTTAAGTCATAATGCTATGAAAATAGTTTTTTTTTCATTCTTAATTTTAAGATAGTTTATCCATCCATCCATCCATTTTCTGAGCCGCTTCTCCTCACTCAGGTCGCGGGCGTGCTGGAGCCTATCCCAGCTATCATCGGGCAGGAGGCGGGGTACACTCTGAACTGGTTGCCAGCCAATCGCAGGGCACATACAAACAAACAACCATTCGCACTCACAGTCACACCTACGGGCAATTTAGAGTTTTTCAATTAACCTACCATGCATGTTTTGGGGATGTGGGAGGAAACCGGAGTGCCCGGAGAAAACCCACGCAGGCACGTGGAGAACATGCAAACTCCACACAGGCGGCGCCGGGGATTGAACCCTGATCCTCAGAACTGTGAGGCAGACGTTCTAACCAGTCGTCCACCATGCCACCAAGATAGTTCATATCATATGAAAAGAAATTAGTTTTTTCATGGAAAAAGGTAATTTCTTTTTTAATAAAGAAAAAAAATCTTATATTTTTGAGGGACGAAGTCATCGATTCTCAAGATAGGTCATAAAACAAGAATAGAATTTTTTCAAGAAAGTGTCTTTTTTCTAGAAAAAATATTTAATGAGAATACATTAGAATTTGGGGGGGGGTGGATGTGGTGGATATAAAGTCCACACACCCCTGTTCAAATACCATTTTTTGGTGGTGTAAAAAATTAGACCAAGATACATTTTTCAACTTTTTCCATCATTAACGTAACCTGCAGCAACCTATACAACTCAATTGAAAAAAAGAAACATTTTAGAGAGGGTACATAAAAACAACTGTGAATATGTGGTTGCACAAGTGTGCACACCCTCTCGCTGGGGATGTGGCTGTGTTCAGAATTGACCAGTCCCATTCAATCCCATACAAGTTAAATGGGAGTCAGCACCTGCCACCATTTAAAGTGCCTCTGATTATCCCCAAATCAAATTAATCTGTTCTTGTAGGCTTTTCCAGACTTTTTTTTTTTTTTTTTGCTTTCTAGCAGAAGCCTGAAGTTTGTGTACTACTAACACTGGCTGCTATTTTTAACTGTTTCGAAAAGAAAAACATCCCCAAAGCATGATGTTGTCACCACTGTGTTGAGTGTTGGTATAATGTTCTTTTGGTGATAGTGGTGTTGTGTTTGTACCAAACATAACTTTTGGAATTATGGCCAAAAAATTCAACCTTGTTTTAATCAGACCATAGCATATTTTTCCACATCAGTTTGTGAGATTAAATGTGTGATTTTGCCAAATTTGGAAACCAAGGTTGAACATTTTGTATATTCTCAAGATAAGTGATTTTTTGCAGCTTGACCTTTTACTAAGAACTTTGAAATTTAAATTTTGGGGGAAAGCAACGTGAAAGGGACTTAAGAAATGAGGAACATTTAAAGTAGAGGTGCATGTTGCTGGTCTGTGGTTCTAAGCCAGAGAAGCCACGCATCTACCCTCTGCACTGGCTGGTCCACTGCCATGTTTGAACCCGCAGCCCTCATCCTGTGCTTATCCACGGCAAACTGGCTGTGGAGCATTTTGTGTGTTCTGCTCGCCTTTGGTTTGTTTTGAGGTTGTGCTGGAGGGCTAAAGTTTCTGCCACTTGCCCGTCTGTCTCTTCTTATTGACAATTGTTGATTGGCAGAATAGACTGGCTTTCACAGCTGTGTATGCGTGTTTTGTGTGTGTGTACGTGTGAGTGGTGGCAGAGTGGGGCAAGATCTGGATAGTGTCAATGTAGCCAGAAAAGGATGTGAGTAATTACCAATACTCCAAACATGACTTTTCCCCGTTTAAACAATTTTACATTCTTCCCACCACCACTGCACACCATCCCTTAAGCATTACAACCTGTCAACAACACGCACACGCACACGCACACACACACAGACAACATCATCATCGTTATACTAGTAGTCATCGGTGCTGTAATGTTTATTTGCCTCTCCACGGCAGGCTGTGTTTTCATCCATTTGTAACTTCATTAATTTACACAAACGAAAAAATAAAAGGTCATTACGAAATTAAAATTGTATTATTTCTTTTTACAAAAAATGGTAATCTTTCCAGAATAAAGTCACCCCTTTTTTGAGGTAGAAGGTCATACATATTACAAGAATTAACTTCTTTTTTTTTTCTCTCGGAAAATGTCATGGTATTATGTAAATTAAAAATGCATGCGGCATGGTGGACCACTGGTTAGCACATCTGCCTCACAGTTCTGAGGACCCGGCTTCAAATGTGGAGTTTGCATGTTCTCCCTGTGACTGCGTGGGTTTTCTCCGGGTACTCCGGTTTCCTCCCATATCCCAAAAACATGCACGGTAGGTTAATTGAAGACTCTAAATTGCCCGTAGGTGTGAATGTGTGTGCGAATGTTTGTTTGTTTATATGTGCCCTGCGATTGGCTAGCAACCAGTTCGGGGCGTGCCTCTCGCCCACAGTCAGCGGGGATAGGCTTTTTTTCTATTCTTACAGGATTACAATTTTTCTGGATTAAAAAAAAAACCCACAAATTTTGTATAATAACTTTTTGAGCTCACTGCGACCCTAACACTTCCACATTAAGAGCATGTTACCTCTAAATATCTGTGGCATACTGTGAAAAAGAAACTGGAGCTCGCGATGGGCGTGTCCCGTGGTGATTGATCGGTAGGCGGCGCGCTAACATGCTCGACAGTGTGCGTCGCACGGGGCGAAGGCCACGTGTCGGGCGGCGTCTGCTCTTGCTGACAGCGGTTCTGAATGAAGGAGGCTGATTAAGTTTAAGAGGGCCTCTGGGCTTCGTTAAGGATATCACAACAAACAATTAGCCGGCCTCTGGACACACACACACACACACACACACACGTACACTAACCGCCTACCAAATGTTTGAGATACTAAAAATCCATACAATCACTTCTGCTAGTATTGACTTCACCTAATGGAAATTAATTTGTATTTGACTAATTTTACCACCATTTACCAAGGCCTAAACTTAAATAGAGTTTTCAAAAGTTATTGATTATTTCACAGTGACAAAATTATTTGGTCATAGAAGCAAAATTAGAAAACAATTATAGAAATTACAAGTATAGTGGAAGCTTGACTGATCAATTTGTAATTTGACCCAGCTTTTAACGCAATTTTCCCCATTGAAATGAACTGAAGTGCTGTTAATTAGTTCAATTTTAGCATTAAAAACACAATTTTGGTTAAAGAGCTTGTACATATTGGTGGATTAATCATCACACAATCATCCAAAAATGATTCTGGTAATTACTAAAGTCGTTAATTGTTAAGTACTGTACATGTCTCCCTCATTAACAAGTAAACTGTGATTTAAAAGTCATTGCATGATGAAGGTAAGTAAAATATATGATATGAAGTTGAATAATGAGGCCCAACAGCCACAGTACACACACAAAGAGAGCTGGTGTTGGGTTATACACACCTACATGCACACCTAACCTTTTGCCTGGTCCCCAAGTTTAAAGGTGATATGTCCCTCACACCACTTAAATCATGTTTATGAGCGTCACACCACAATTTCTCTTTGACTGCAATTTATGTCGCTAATATGAATTTTAAAAGTGGTGTAGTATATTTTAATGGCAAAATATGACTTATCCCACATGTGTTATTACAACTTTGGTTCAAACCAAATTCAGTATGTGAAAAAGCTAATGACTATCGAGTAGCTATTCCTTTTTAATAAGTGAAACAAAACTCCTCAGAGTGGCGTAATGACGGCACACGGAATATTTCTGCGCCGTCACCAGTCCGAAATGATCCACCAGACTGGCCACGGCAGCAGCAGCAGCCCAAGCGTATTAGTACTAATAACTCTCATTACTCCAGAACAATGTCCAGAGCTCTTGTCAATGTGATGATTAATGACTGTTGTTTTTTTTTTTTTCTCAATGTATTTCTTTTTAAGGGAACATAATTCAGGATTACCTCACACACACAGTTAAAAGTCACCGTATGTGTATGAGCGTTATTGTAGTGACTGTGTTTGGGGGGAAGGAAATTCAGTAGTGTGTGAGAATGTTTCATTAGTTTGCATGAATGGTAATCCTGAATTATGTCCCTGAGGGCTGTACTGTACATGACTACTGTACATGTTTTTCATGTCGAGCAGAACAGTGACTTATTATATGTTTTGCTTTTGTGACACCTCAAACTATAAAACAACAAAAACATGACTTATTTACAGATATACAACTATGAAACATGCTGTGAGCGACACTGACTCACCCCATAGCTCGAGTTAAACCTCAGTGGTTTTTTTACATGGTGTTTGTCGTTTACACTATGAAATGTCATGTTTTCTCACAATCGCGATGCACACTTTGTACTAGCTACTGCGACTCTGTTTATACCATACATATTGTGTATTTATATGCTGTTCCGGTGCTAGTTTCCTAAACGTCTCCAACCTCTACTGTGTCGGCATTTCTCTCCCTCACAATCGACGTGACAAGCCGAGATTTACCTCCTGATCTTTATCTTCTACTCAAAAGCTGTGCTTATCTCAAATGCAAAGTGATGCAACACCGCCGTCTACAGTGATCTGTTAGTCATTACAGTGATTTACAAACCTGATTTTCACGGAACAGTTGGGCGGACCTGCTTCCACGCCTACCCGAGTACACGTTGAAAAACATACTTGACGAATATATACATCAGTGGCAGTCAACGGTTGGATTCCAGTTGACGAGTATAAACGTCCATGGCGGTAAATTAGTTAATTTTCAATCAAATACCACTACTGTATGAAAACGAAGATAGCTTACATGATGTAAAATAAGCACAAAAGCCAACTAAGCCTCATTGGTGGGGAGATAAGGTAACTGCCGACAATGGCATCTGATTGGCAGGGACGGGCAGATGAAGACCAGAGAGGACAAGAGTTGGCTCTTCTCCTTTCACCAGTATAAGGTGTTTTGTTTATTATTAATAACTTGTGTATTAACAAATGTATATGAGATTAATAGGTCAGTGATATAGGGAAAGTTAATAAACTAATACGTCATAGAACAAATTTAGGTTGTACATGTAAATGTTGCTCCTTTAGGATTAGTAAAAAAAGCCAAAGAAAAAGCAAAAAAAAGGTGCAGCGTTAATCCTTCCTGTATATTGTGATCATTGTAAATGTATGCTTTTTGCTCATCTGCAGTGAATTACGGGCCTCAGCCATTCGATCCTCTATATACTTGTGTGGCCGTTTGTCGTCCTCCGGTTGGTGTTGAATGTGTTGTTTTATTGAAAGGTGTGTGTGTGTGCATATGTGTGTTTTGTAAGGGGCTCAGCGGGGACAGCAGCATGGAGTCCCTAATTCAATTTGAAAAGCGTTATGTTTGGACAGAAGTTTAGCGTTAGCTGAGGTGGTATGAAGTGCATATCTCACACACACACAAACACACACAATATTTTCCAATAAGTACAACACACGAAGCAATGCGATCATGTTCAATACAATCTCCCACTATAATGAAATCACCATTTTCCTATCATATGATATTATCATTATATCGGATGCTGCAGTGTAATAATGCTTAATGTGATCCAGGGCCTGAGATAAACAGCTGGTGGCTAAGGAGCCCCCTTGTCCACGTTAAAAGGCTGCCAGTAAATGTAGCTCAAATGAATAAACATGACATGAACGTGCATCTCACTTATGTTATGAATATAAATGAATATTTATATACTTGTGTCTCGTGTGTGTCCCTGGAGGTGCAAAGCAATATGTTGGACATTAGCATAGAAATTGGAAGACAAGTTGTTGGAGTGTGTCTGTGGGCATTTTTGTCCATCGCTGATATTGGATTGTAGACAGTGCAATTTAGAGACAATTTAGCGCTGTACTGTTCCATGCCAATGGTGTTTTTTTGCTTCTTGGTGGTACAAGTACATGCGATAAAACTGATATCAAAAGACTACACTTGCCTATTGAAATGTTTTTGTGATATTAAAAATGAAAAAAAGAGCAATCATTTAAAAACTTTTTCTACCGTTAATGTGACCTATAACCTGTACAACCTAATCATAAAATGCCATTAAAAGCAAACAAGAACAGCTGAACTTTATTTCAGGTTAATCAGAGCCACTTTAAAAGTTAGCAGGTGTGTGCTGACTCCCATTTATCATAAGTTTAAATGTGATTGGTTAATTATTTTAGAGAGGCGGAGTAAAAACAAACAACTGAGATACTGTGGTCGCACAAGTATGCAGACCCTCATAACTTGGGATGTGGCTGTGTGAAACAAATCAAATTGAAGTTCACGTTAAATGGGAGTCAGCAGACAACTGCCAGCATTTAAAGTGCCTCTGATTACCTGGTAAGCTTTTCCTAACATTTGTTTTAGGCTGTCTAGCAGAAGCCTGAAGGTTTTATGCTATCACTGTCTATTATTCGGAACTGTTCATAAGTCCCTCCACTTTGACTAAGATCATTTGAATGTGTTTGGTTAATTCTGAACACAACCACATCTCAGTTATAAGATGGTGTGCACACCTTTGCAACCACATTAACTCAATCATTTATTTATTTTTTTTTTACATCCCCTTGCTGAAATATTTAATTTTATTTTGATTGAGTTGTACAGGCAATAGGCCACATTAATGGTGGAAACAATTTTGAAATAATTTATGTTGGTCTCTTTTTTTTTTTTTTTTAATCACAAAAATGTGGCATTTGGACAGGGGTGTGTAGACTTTTTATATCCATTATAGGAGCATATGAGTGGGAAGCGAGCAGTGATTGTGGTATCCTGGTAGTCAGGCAGCGGGGCCTCTCAATTTCATGTCTTCCCATCGTATGGTTTCCTGTCATTGATCATAACAACCCTTCTTCACGTGGATGGACTAAGAGAAACCTGATCGCGGTGAGGAGATGGAGGGGTAGTTGTTGGAAGAGAAGGATTGTGAGGAAGGAGACGAGAAGGGTAAAGGCATCAGTAGCATCTGCAGCCTCATTTCTTCGCCTTGTAAAGAAAGACATCCAAATGGAGGATCTTATTCCGTTTAATCTTATTTCTGTTCTTGCGTGTGTGTGTGTGTGCGTTGGCGATAGTGTTTTTTAGTGTCTGAGTATCACACTGCCTGTCAAAACTGCTTTAATTTTTTTTCAAAAATCGACCCAGCAATTTTCCGGCTTCGTCAGTAATGTCTGAGGTGGGACGTCACCTCTGTGTGAGTGATTTCCGTAATGCCGTTTACAGGGGTGTGAAGTTTAACACTCAATACTCCCGCCCTGTTCTGTTGAAAGGACTTATCGCCGGCCAACAATTATCCATCTTCGTAGGTAGTAAAAAAGGCTGGACTGTGCCTGTGTGAAAAGGTAATCCCATAATGCAGATACGGCAGCCTGAATTGGCACTCACTTCTCCCGTTGTATTGTATTGAATATTTTGTGGCTCTTTCTGTTTTTCCTGAATGGGTGTGGATGAAGTGGACCCACAAATTTTCCACTCCAGAAATAGCATGAGGCAGGACAACACTTGTGTCTGAGGGTTTTACAGAATGCGGAGACAGAGTTGTGAAGTTTAACAGAACACTCAACACTCCTGCCCTGTCGCATTGAAAGCAATTGTCATTGACCAGCAATTATCTAATGTTGTACGTAGTAACAGTGGCGGGAAGATACCTTTGGTAAGCGCTATTATACAATGCCGAAACGGGGGTATGAAGTAACACCTACTTCTCCTGTCCTATTGTGTTGAAAGCAACTTTTTGTGTTTTTCCCCAATGGGTGGGAGGTGGAAGGTTACCTGGCAATTTTCCAGCTTTGGAGGTTGTATAAGAGAGATTTTACACACAACACTCACTTCTCACGCCCTGTTGTGTCAAAAGCAATTGTCGCTGGCCAATAATTTTACAGCTCTTTGGATAGTAACAGGCAAGATGGTCCCTGTGTGTCAGGGTATTCTACAATGCCAAGAACAGAGTCTGAAGTGACACACTTCTGCCTTGTTGAAGTGAAAACTAGCCTGATGCAGATCTGTGTGTCAAAAAGGCTGTAGACTGTAAAAGACAGCCTTGTCCACATTCTTTCCAGTCGCTCTTCTGTATAAATTACACAGACTGGGGGGGGAGACAGGGTGGCACGGTGGCCGACTGGTTAGCACATCTGCCTCAGAGTTCTGAGGGCCGGGGTTCAAATCCCGGCCCCGCCTGCGTGGAGTTTGCAAGTTCTCCCTGTGCCTGTATGGGTTTTCTCCGGGCACTCCAGTTTCCTCCCACATCCCCAAAACAAGACTCTAAATTGCCTGTAGGTGTGAATGTGTGCGCGACTGGTTATTTGTTTATATGTGCCCTGCGATTGGCTGGCAACCAGTTCGGGTTGTACCCCGCCTCTCGCCCGAAGATAGCTGGGATAGGCTCCAGCATGCCCGCGACCCTAGTGAGGATAAAGCGGTACGGACAATGGATGGATGGATGGGGGGGGACACAGTCAACCCAGCAAATCAAAACAGAGGCAATACAACGCCTGTGTCTTCTGTTATGCCTCTGATGTGGATATTTTACAGGATCTCTTTTACAGTGTGTCTGCTCACTGTAAAAGCCAGCATTTTCCACCTGTTTCCCCCGTGTTGCTGTTCTGTATAAACGACACAGATATTGAAGGAGGCGGATTAGCCAACCTGGCATTTTGGAGGATGCTGTCTCACTCTGTGAAAGTGCACTCTTTTACAGCAATATCACTTTTTGCTGGGTTCTGTGTAAAAGGCAAAGACAGCCCAATTCTTAATTTCTGGATCGCTCTAGTTTTGCAATTCTGTGTTAACACCTTTAACACCTGACACTTTTCACTTTTCCCACCCTCGAAACCATTTGTCCCTGCGACAAATTCCGGATATTTTGGGTCCGATGTGTCAATTGTGCGGGTTCTCTGTGGGAAAAAAACTTGTCAGTCATCATGTGGAGCCAGTTTACCTCACACAGCCATAACACAACCCCTTCTGCGCCATCCTTACACACACACACACATTTTGACTGGCAGTCACTGTGGCCTGCTGGGGGAGGTCGTCACCCTGTCCATCTGTTCCTGATCGCACCCCGACATAGAGAGGTGGTCTCATAGCGGCGGATCGTAAACACCAAAAAGATGACGGGTCTGGTTAAACACTCTCAGAGTGTGAAACTTTACTGCAAGGGTGAAGGGGTCTTAGAAGAGAAGTCATTGAATCCATAACAGTATTTAACAGTAAACTCAAAGGTACAATGTACTACAAGAGTTGTATCCAAAATTTTGAGAGATGACAATGCTGTTTTGATTGACACTGTCAGAGAAGTGTTCATTTCATACTATGTATATTTGTGCTGTTGTAGTTCTGTGTACAACTGTACTGCATCAGCTGTTTCTAATATGTGGACCCTCAATTAGGCTAAAAACAAGGCATGTTCCTAATATTTTGACTGTAATCTAGGAAAAATAAGGACTGTTCCTGTTCACATGGTGAAAATTAGGGATGTTCCTAATATTTTGACCCTGTAGGATGCTCTTCATTTTTTTACCCTCTCATGTAAACAAAATAAGGCATGTTTCTAATATTTTGACCGCACCACCTCATGTGGCTAAAGCAAAGGCTGTTCCTAAAATTTGGACCCTCTCTGTAGATAAAAGAGGGATGTTCCTAATATTTTGACCATATTGTTTAGCTAAAACAAGGGGATTTTCCTCTTGAATGTTGCTAATTACAGCGGTACCTTGTGATACGAAAGACCCAACTTACGAGTTTTTCAACCAATTTATTTAGTTTTCTTTTGCTCGGACTTGTGAGCGAAAATTTGAGATGCGAGCGCGACATGGTGTCAGCGAAATCAACTCACTTTACAAAAGCAGCAGTTTAGGGAGGCCTAAATACTCCCAACTTTAAACACTGTTATTTAGCTTAGCAATGACAATACCTCATCAAATGGTTGCACCACAATGAGGAGTATGATTCTTGGCTAGAATTGGAACCCGCCTCCCACACTTGGGGCAGGTAGTTTGTGCTGGCGGGAATGTGGGTGGGGCAGCCCTCTTTGTCGGTGGTTGTCAGGCCTGATGGGCCCGACCTGCAGGAGATATGCCTCTTAATCACTCACTTAGCACACGCTCACACCACTCACTGTATATATTTTTCTCACTAATCACATCTGGGCAAATATACATGTCAAAGGATTCCAGGGGGACTGGTATGGGGTCACGAGGGTGTGGGTGTCGGACTGGGTTTCAGTACGTCTGAATCGCCCCCACCGGGTGGCCAGTTGTCGGGGCGCCTCGGTGCGCCCGGCGGACCGCCCTGGTTCCCTCGGTGTGGGACGTGTCCCGTCCACCGAGCTATTCTCGGGGGGGACCCGATCCCTCCCCTCGATTGATTGGGTGATGTCCTCAGCCTCCGCGATGCGGGCACAGCAATTACAGGACACTTCTGTCAGTCTTTGCGCATGTAAAACGGTGTCAAATCACTTGCAGGTGTCCGCAGGCACACACCCCGGGGACTCTTTCACTGGGTGTGGGGCCACTCACTTATTGCGACAAACAACTCACGAATATGCGAATTGCTTGTGTATCCCCTCACTCACACACTCGTCCTACAGACTTTTATAATTTACATAGTCCATCCCAACACACTTCAGTTGTACAGCTGGGTTCACAACCCTTGTCCTGCATGCTTCTTCTTCTGTCCTTGTCCTGTTCTAGCTTGTCCTGTCCTTCCCTCACTGGGTGTAGCACTCCAGCCCCATGCAACACTCATACGTAATGTTTCATTGTTGTAGATAATTTAATAAGTTACTTTTCTCATCTTGTTTACAATTAGTGCTTTGTCTTTTGTCTTAGTTTCTCTCTCCCCTTAGAAACTTTGTTCTGTTTGACTGTGATTCTCAATAAACTTCAATTATAATAAGAAACCACAGCGGAAGCTTAAAAACTCCACTGTGACACAGTAAAACTGTTCTGGCATAAAGGGGATACAGATCTTCCATTCTGCTTGACCTAACAGCTGAAGAGGACACACACACAAAAATAAATAATTAAAAAAGCAGCAGTTTGGCAGATAGTGAACAATTCTCGCAAAAAAAAGAGGCTTCAAGCTGTTTAATTGCCACTCCCAGTTGAAGTTTACTGTCCAAGTAAGCATTAAACAAAGAGTATTACAAGTTCTGTATCCAAAACAACCACGTAACTTTGCCTTCTGAAAGTTGGCTAGCTTAACAAACAATGCAAAATGCCTTAGATGGGCTAATGAACAGCATCAATGTGGCGCATTAAACAACGGATATTTGAACACAACTCTTCTTCATTTGCCAAGTCACACACACCAAAAGGATCCGCAATGATTTAAACATGATGCACAAACTGTTTAATTCTTTACATTCTATTTAAATAATGTTATTACTATGTTTATTTATAAAGTAAAATATGATAGTGTGCTGTTTTGCTTGTTAAAAAACACATGACAAACCTTTTTCGGGAGTTTTATTTTGGGGAGACTGGAACAGATTTATGGCATTTCCATTCATTTCAATGCGAAAATGTTTTGAGTTACGAACGTGCTCAGGGAACAAATGAAATTCATACCTCAAGGCACCACTGGATCTTGATCACATCGTGTGGCAAAAATAAGTGGTTGCTAAACCTTTGACCCTCCTGTGTAGTTAAATGAAGGGATTTCTACATTTCTTTATTTAGCCTCTTTTCCTGTGGGTGAATAAGGTAAACAATTCAACATTTTTAGAATGTATATTTGATTGATTTGAGATTCTCATAGCACACAAAACGTGTTGCTATGTTGATGTTACTTTTGTTTTGGGGGGATGTATTTAGCATTTTTCAGGATTTAGTAATAATATGTGTGTATGCATCTATATAAACATGCACACATATTTGACTTTTTAGAAAGCATCCTCAGCTCAAATAAGCGCGCCAGAGGCATTTTGCCATGTTATTGCCATGGTGCTGAGCTAATTGAGTACGCTAATGAATTTACTCCCAGTCGCCAAAGCACTTTTTAATCATAAAATTCCCTTCTCTCTCTCTCTCTCTCTCTCTCTCTCTCACTCTCTTTCTTATTGCCTGCAGTGTCCATGCAGGCACCTCAGAGACATGCAATTAGGCCCTGATGGCATTACGCTGTCTTATTAGCATTAAAGCCGCTCTCTTACGGTATCATTTGCAAATAAACCAATAACTACTTTTCATTGTTTTTAATATGGACACGTATAAGCTACTTATATGCAATATGTTAGACTTTATTTTAGGCAATTTAATTTGCCTTGAATTAAATAAAACCCTAACCCTTGACTTTTAAAAGCACAAATGGATTATAGTGTATATGTAGAGAGGTGGAAAAGGAGGCATTTTACTGTGTAAATAAATGATTTAATGCATTGAACCTTTTTTTCAGAAAGGAAATGGAATGATTTCATTTTCCGTGTGTGTTTGTGGGAATAAATGTGTGTGTGGTGGCCACAAATTCAACTGGATGCCCGCATTCATGCCCTGCAGTGAGCACTGAACTGAGCTCCTACTTACAGAAGAGTAGAGCTTGCACTTGTAGCCTGCTGCTGTGTGCTTTGGCTGCCGCTGCTCACTCCCAACAGGCAGCAAACTTGCTGCTTCCTAATTGAATTAAATGAATTAAAAAGAGTAATGCGTAAAAATTGATTTATGGATTTTGTTCAAACATAGTGGTCGACACATTCAGTTCAGTTTGAGTAATAAATACACAGTTGTACTTGTGTGCACTGTACACACAGGCGGGGCCGGGATTTGAACCCCGTTCCCCAGAACTGTGAAGCAGCTGTGCTAACCGTGCCATTGTCTAATATGTTCATTTTTATTTTTCTACCATTGTCAAAAAATATTTGTTTCTCATTGTCAAGTATCTGTATTTTTTGTCACTTTCAAAAAAAAAAAGTCCAAAAATAATGTTAAAGATACCTAATTTAGCTACATGAGATTGTCACAAAATTAAAAACTCATGATGCAGTGCAGGTGTACCTAATATCTGACCAGTGAGTGTATACAGAAGACCCCGTGTGAATCCCCTTACTGTGGCCTTTGTTTTAACGTAGCGAGTGTGGGGATTGTTTTCATGAGCATGAACAGTGTCACACTGTTTGGATCATCTCTCCGTGTTCCAAAAGCTTCCTCGTCGACGGAACCCCTCATCTAGTCGGGACCCCCGCAGGTGTCCAAACAGCAGCTAATAGAAGCCCAGCACAGACACACTGTATGCCAATGGTGTGCTGTCTCCTAATGTAGATGAGCCATAAACACAGCGAGCCTTTTCTAAATCCTGAGGGGCTCCATATGCGCTTGATGAATCCTCCCCACTTTTGACCCTGCATGACGGATGGCGGAGAAATGGTGCTCGTAACAACGACCCCCCCCTGCTCCCACTACCCCCAACCATCCTGTTTATAAAAGACCCCATCATCCCGCTTATTAGATTCTGATTTTAATAACACTGCAGAGCCTTTTAAAACATTCATTCACCATCATTGCTAAATGATGATGATATGTTAAACTTGATTACACTACATTGGAATCAATTTGCTCAATTTTGTGAAATACATTAAACCCCTTCAGTATTAAAATAATTTATATCTTTAGTAAGTTATTGTTTCATTCAACTTTGGAACTTTTGTTGTAACAAAATAAAAACGCTGATGCTGTTTAATTCATTTATTTAAATGTTGTCAGGCGGCACGGTGGCCGACTGGTTAGAGCGTCAGCCTCACAGTTCTGAGGTGCGGGGTTCAATCCCCGTCCCCGCCTGTGTGGAGTTTGCATGTTCTCCCCGTGCCTGCGTGGGTTTTCTCCGGGCACTCCGGTTTCCTCCCACATCCCAAAAACATGCATTAATTGGAGACTCTAAATTGCCCGTAGGCATGACTGTGAGTGCGAATGGTTGTTTGTTTCGATGTGCCCTGCGATTGGCTGGCAACCAGTTCAGGGTGTACCCCGCCTCCTGCCCGATGACAGCTGGGATAGGCTCCAGCACGCCCGCGACCCTAGTGAGGAGAAGCGGCTCAGAAAATGGATGGATGGATAAATGTTGTCATCATTGTCAAATATTTTAATGGTTTTATCATAACAAATATTTGTGGTGCTTTTGTCATTTTCAAATATTTGTAGGGTTTTTTAATTGTAGAATATTTTTTTATCATTCATTTCTTGTACATTGTCAAGTCTTTATAGTTTTTTATGAGTCAAATGTTTTTTTCAATCATGTCCAATATTTTTATAATTTACATTTCTTTCACAATTTTAAAATGTGTAGATTTTTTTCATATCATAGTCAAATATTTTTTCAGTCATGTTAAATATTTCTTGACATTTCATTGACATTTTTATCATTATTGTCAAATATTTAGTTTTTTATCACTGAAATATTTTTATTCTGTCTTTGTCAAATGTTGTATTATTTATATAGTCATTATAATTTTACATCACTGTCAAAACTTTTCATCTTTGTTAAATATTTTGGAGCCTATCCCAGCTGACTCTGGGCGAGAGGCGGAGTACACCCTGTACTGGTCACCAGCCAATCGCAGGGCACATATAAACAAATAACCATTCGCACTCACATTCACACCTACGGGCAATTTAGAGTCTTCAATTAACCTACCATGCATGTTTTTGGGATGTGGGAGGAAACCGGAGAAGCCGGAGTAAACCCACGCAGGCACGGGGACAACATACAAACTCCACACAGGCGAGGCCGGATTTGAACACTTGTCCTCAAAACTGTGAGGCAGATGTGCTAACCAGTCGGCCAAATATTTAAATAGTTTCTATATTTTGTTTTACATTTTTGAAATTTCTTATATGAAAACAATTCACTGACCCTAATCACAAAATTCTAAGCCTTGTACTCATACTACATTCCCCTCTGGTCTTTGACTAAATTCATGTTATTACTATTACTCTTCAATTACATCATTTAAATGATTGCGTTTCAAAGTTATGTCAGCAATTTTGGTCTTTTTGTTGGGGTGTAAAACACTCGAACAAAATGAGTTCTGTTTCGTCACTCACCAACACACAAATCTGAGTGCATTGAATCTCTGAACACGCGCAGGTCACGTCTGCTCACACAGAGCTTGTTTGTGAAGCTGACAGTGGAAAGTCTGAACCGCCTGGTCGCTCGGCCTCCGTTTCCTCGCTTGGCGCGTTTGATTTGTTTGACAGGGGAGAAAATTAGAACATCAGAACAAGACAGGGAAAGAAATATGAACACGGCGAGAGAGGTCACGCAGAAGTGGCATATTCCTTGCATATTCCTTCCTCGCTTGTTTACACAACCGCGTTGTTCGATACTCATCTCCCCTGATGACATGGTATGCTAATGGTTTGTCTACATTGTTGCAGCTTTGTTTCCATATCTGCAGGCTTTCCTGTGGTTGATCTCGCTCTCATTTATTTATTTATCCGCTCCGTTGTTGAGATTCTCTTCACCGAGCCTGAGGTTATTTTGTTGTCCCGTAAAATGCCTCATCCTTTTGTCTGAGGCTGTAAGCGGACTTGGTAGCGTAAACGTCCTTGTTGGAGCTGATGGTTCACTTGAAGGGAGCAAACACACACTGGCCCCTGATGCTCCACAAATTGGCATATGATGGAGGAAACTCCAGAATAATCCATCTAATATATGCTTAATTCATCTATATTCCCTTGAGGGATGTTTGCACGACAACCAAAAATGCTCTTTGTGTTTTGAACCTGCATAGATGGCAATGTTGTCAAAAACACGCCCTAAACAGCTCAAAACATTATTTACATTAGGAGTGCGACGGTACATGAATGTAACATGTCTTTGTATTTTTCGGTACAGTACACAGGCATAACACAGTCCCACAAGTAAGGGACAAGAAGTGTAATGGCCTTGCGCTCTCGACTCACACTATTTCATAAACATACAGTGCAGCTTATCCTCTGGCCAGTGAATGTCATGTGTCCAGCAAAAGTGCAAGCTTCAGGTCGCTTCTTTATTTACTATCGTTCTGTTTCACATCCCAATCACGGAGTCCGTGGCTCGGCTCAACTCGGTGTTGACCACGCACACAAGAATTTATCATTGAAAATATTGATTTGATTTACTTGGGACTCGCCCTCCAAAACCCTGTTCGCAATTCGTGTTTGCAGTAACAAATGACTTCCGAAACAGGATCGAATCGTTACTCCTAGTACTATTCAGAAATAAAGACATCATTGTCCAACAAATTACAAATCCGATTTGATTATTTGACAATCCTACAGCCCACTAGTTAAATCCTGGTCACGGATTTTGTCACATCACTGGGAAGAGCACAGTGACGCATTTTGGCTGAAGCGTTTTGGAAACCGCTTTTCTCTCTGGAAACTTTTTCTTTTTTGTTCAAAGTAGCTTACTTAAACCAGGATCCCTCGCCGAACCTTTTTAAAAGTAGAACACGAGATTGTGCTGGTCTCTGTGCCGTAAAATGTGTAAATCCACGCTGGCTGGGAATATCTGCCTCCTTCCTAGCCAGCTAGCCACCTGCTAACTGGCTAGCTCTCGTCAGTCATCTGCCACGAAGTGTTGAAGGAATCTTGCACAACTGTCTGCCGCAGTCACCGTCTGCCATAAACATCCGTGCAGCTCCTCGGGCACAGCTATTGGACGTGGAGATCATCATCTCAGTGGAGGACTACATGTATCCATGATTCATGATCAGCTGCGGTTCTTGGTGGCTACTGTACAACTACACTTACGCGCATTCGCAGTAAGTCAAAATGGGGTCAACCAGAAACAAAGGGCTAAACGTGAAATATTTTGTCTTTTTTAAAGATGGTAGTGTTTTTTTTGTTGTTGTTTTTTTTATTCGTTGTGATTCGAATCCGAAAATTCTGATACGGCGTTGGGCAGACTTGAGTACTGCCTAACATTTATGATTGTCAACCACGACTGTTTTCTGAGCAGATTGAAAAGATAAAAAAAAATCCTTCATAACACACCCCACGGCACAGGATCATCTTTCACAGACATCCGACAAGCAGGCCTTTGATTACTTTCATCGCAAAGGGAGGATCGGGCTCATACTTGGCTCGATTATCGGTATGTGTGAACCTCACCTTAGCCATGGGCAAGAAAAATCCCTCCTAACACACTCCACACCACAGGATAATCACTTAGGATAATCATTTTGAGACATCCAACTCGAGGGCCTTAACTAACTTTGATCAGAAGGTTAGGAAAAATGCCCCCTTCATAATAATTATCAGTACGGGTACCCCGCTTTAAAGTTTGTATTTTTATAGCCGGCGTTAGTATTTTCCACCTGCTTGTGGTTGTCATTTTGCAGAACCGCGATCAGCCTAGTCAACAGTACTCTGCCGGGCCAAACAAACAGATTTGTATCAGTGCACCACAAAGGCCGCCGTTGATAAAGATGCCGGCATGAATATTGTTTTAGGGTAAGATGAGCATCAGCGGTGTTTGCGTTTAAGTGTGGGTTAATCACTCATCACCACGGAAGCTTAGCACTCAGCCGACCTGCCTTCAAAGTGTCTAATTGGCCTTGTGGTGAAAAACGCAACAGACGCTTTCGCTCGCGTCACCGCGTTATTTACCGAGGCATAACTGCGGCGGCACACACAGAAACCATTTAACGATTTTTTGGGGGGTATTTATTTATATAAGGGAATGCCGGGCTATATCATTAATGAATAAACCTGACGCCCACAAGCTGATGTTTCTGCCCACTCAGTGGACGCCGTCTTTATTGGACGAGGCAGCACTGGCTAATATATCAGACGCAGATGAAACGAGCGCTCCGTGTTTGGCTTGAACAGGACGAGCGTCGGGCGTGGCGGCCGAGCCAGAAGTGAACTTGAGTCGCGTAGGAGCGAAAAAGCAGACAACACTGATGCTTTTGTGCGGCAGCAGCAGATTGGCTGACAGATTAAGGATGGCGCAAAGGGGCGATTGGATCGAGCATAAAAGACGTGTGATGGAAATGTTAGCCAGTCTTTGGCAGTGGTGGGAAGCAATGAAGTACAAATAATTTGTTATTCTACTTGAGTAGATTTTGCATGTATATGTACTTGAGTACAGTTGTACAGCACTTTGTCTTTGATTCATTTCGTTTCATTCAAGCTTGTGACTCAATTTATTCATGTATCAAATCAGTATTCCCCATTGAAATTAATAGAAATGCCATTAGTCCATTTCAACCCCCAGAAAGAAAAATAGCACTGTATTGCGTGACGACAAAATAAAAGAGAATGAAAAGAGATAAACCGGTTTTAAAATGCGAAATTCTGTGGGGACAGCAACTGTAGTGTTGTTTGTTTGCACTTCAGGGGCATGGCCTAATGAACCTATGTTTATTTTTGTTTTGGCATATACAAATTCGCCTATTTTGGCGAGGAACCTATCCCCCGTTATTTGCTTAAAAGCCCACCTATTTGCAATTTAAATTTGTTTTCAGCGCAAAATACCGTATTTGTAAGTCTTTCAAATGTTCTGATCCTCTTCCCAGGTGTTTGGAATCATAGTTTGTTGTATATTTATGATTTAACCCATTAATATAGGCAATTATAATCACTTTTTGGGTGATCGGTGCAATTAGAGGATTTTCGCTATTTGCGGTCAGGCTCGATCGCTTTCCTCAGAATTTAAGACTTTTTACTTTTACTCCCCACATTTAATAACTGATGTCTGTACTTTCTACTACATACTTTGTCAAAATAAACTTGTTACTTTTTTCAACGTCAACGGATGGCGACATCACGTAAGAAAGGCGTACAGGAAATAGAGGTAAAGTCAACTGCAGTTGAGCTCTATCTTTTTCGAGATCTTGGGATTTATTAGGCTTCAAAAAAATGGCCGCACCATGGAGCGTTAATGATGACTGCAACGGATTCGGAGAAGCAAGCTATTCCCCATCCACGACCTTTTACAAGAGAATCATTTGACGTTGTCGAATACAAGAATAATTTGTGGCAAATGCATTATGTCATTATGCCAGCCTAAAAATCACCAGGTTCTAGCGTTCAAAGATTCTCTGTCTAATATGAAAACTCACATAGGAACACGTTTGGCTAGCACAAAAGTCAAACCAACGCTAGCTATCTAGCGCTGAACAACAGCATGCGACGTAACGTGATTTTTTTTTCTTTCTTCTTCTTCTCAGTACGAGCACAATGTAAGTTAGTAAAAGAGGGAAAACTTTGTGTACTAAAGTATTTTTTGTTTTCAAAAAGGGTATTGTATGTAGTTGTCTGGAAGAATTCATTTTTACTTTTGTACTGTACTTTTTTTTTTTCTTTTTTTTTAATAACGTCTGAGTTGAATTAGTACTCTTACTAGTACGTATTTTCGTCCACAAGTATCTGTACTTCTACTTAAATACAGCATGTAAGTACTTCCGCCACCTCTGGCCTTTGGAGAGAAAAAATAAAAGGGAGGAGAAAGCGAGTGTGAGTTTTGGGGAAAATCGATGCAGCGCCTCTCGGCTTACGCCGCGTCTCGGGTGTCCAGTCGATGGCTGATGCATTAGCGTGCTGCTTTGGGTTCAAACACACATTTTCTTAATACAACACAACCCACCCCCTGAGTATCCCCTCCCCTTCCTCATTAATCATGTAACCTGATTAGGGCTGGAGGTCGAAGCCCTGCGCCCCTCGCTGCCTTTCATTTCTCAGCAAAAAATAGACACGTGCACCAACGGATTCTCAGCCCCTTCATTTTTCCATATGTGCAAAAAGCAGTGTGCATACAACAGCGAAGAAGTGCGGAAACACTGATGTTTCTGAATCAGTTATTATTTTCACTGACTCTCATGGATCCTGCGCTGTTGTGTCCCAGCTGCGCTGTTGTATCCCAGCTGCGCTTTAAAGGGTTGTTTTATCGGTCAAATTGGTCTTAAAAGTAGACAGTGTTTTTTTGTTTTGGACAACAAGTCCAAGTCTGCAAGTGGGAAGCAGTGGCTGTGTTTGACTCTTCCTGTCAACTCAGGGAATTTCAGAGTAACTTGTACGACATTAGCGATATTTTGCAAATGACTATATAATGTCATTCAGTATATTGGGGGGAAAAAAACATCTATGATACATCATAATGCACTAAGTGTACATAACAATGACATAATTGAAATAGGTGACTGCAAAAACATATTTCCATGTAAAAATATAGTTTTATGAAAAGCTATCTTTTTACAGTAATCACTGTATAGTTAACAAATATGTTTGTTTTAAAATGGGGTGGGGGGGGGTCGCCGTCACTGTCGCTGACGTCATAGGCTTTTTCATACTCCTTGAACGCTGGCAGCTAGATCCATTCCACACATCCACCATCCACACACAGATGTAATTTCTGAATATTACTCCGCGTGGACGAATATGCGAGCGCATTGGCCCGCATCGGTTCCGCCTGTGCGCACGGGACCTAATTTGGGTAAGTCACAGGAGTTGACGAAACCAGAAAAAAACTCTTGCTGTTAATAAGTCATGGTACTTTTACTCTGTTACAATGATCTAAATGTAGCTCGCTACTTTTATTGATCAATTATTGTTTATTTATCTATTTCGTGTGCGAGACTACGACTTCCACATTGCGCCAATCCAATATAAACGCTAATGACGTTTAAGTCTGGTTCACCAATCAAACAGCACAAGAAAGTCACATGACCTGACACAACATCTATTTGGGCTTCCCGGGCATAGGTATTAACACTAGATAAGCCACCCCGGCTGATTGTCGTGCCTACGTTGCGGCCATGGTGGGAAGGTCGTCGTAAACATGAAAGCAACAGCGAGCTACTTGTGTTTACATCTAGACGAACAAAAACAACAGCTCTCATGTATTGTAATATTTGTATGGCACTGTCTGCCCAAACGTGGATATTTCAGCTCACTAATAACAGCAGTAAATTACAGATGTGTTGTTGTAGTTTTGACTGTGTGCGCACGCACACACACCAACATCAGAATTTTCACATTCAAATTTTATTTTGTAATTTGTTTTGTGTTATTATTGAAATCAGAAGTTACGATTTCTTTTTTTTTTTTTTAATTGAAATCAGAAGTTACACTTTTCTCAGTACTTGAGTAATTATTTCACTGTGTACTTTTTACGCTTACTCGAGTAATTTTTTGGAGGACTTCTCTTTACTTGAGTCACATTATTGTCAAGTAACAGTACTCTTACTTAGGTTACTGTAGCATCGTTCATCCCCTTAAAAGAAAACTATTGTACTTTTCTAATAAAACATGTTTCTGTTTACACAAAAGAACTTCTGCATTTTGTTTCCGTCACTACCAAATGTGAACTAAATCTTGTTTTTTGGCGGACCGTTACACCTTTAGGCGACAGTATTGATATCTGACACAGAACTGTGTTTTCGTATCTTGGCTCAAACAGGAGTAAAAATGAATTCTCATAATCTTGTCAGACAGCACATCAGGTCACGTGTGTATCATGGTAATCAGGCACATAACAGCACACACATGCTAGAAGGAAACTGACATCCCAGCAAAACTGGACCATTGCGGTCACGGCTCTGCGGCTTGTCCTCTGCCGTTATTAAGAAACGAGGCTTAGACATGTCAGTGTTATGACAACGGCTAATTTCAGGGCGCTCATCAGGACGCTCAGTGTGAAAGGCAGCCTGACAGACCAGCTTTGACTCAACTACATAACAATCTGCTCTTCATCGACGAGTGTCAGGTCCAATCATTGATTCGTTCCAAAGCCGACGGTCACCATGTCCAAGTGAGCTCCGACAAATTATCTTGTTACACGACACACACACATACACACTTTCTAATACACTTTATTTACCCCAGAGATCATTTCATTACACATGCTCACACTTACCAAAAATAAACATTTAATTAGGCTCCCCTAGCCAAACTCACAGAAGCGTCTTTATTTGGGATGAGAACGAGTGTCAAATGTTCCACTCTGATTTAACACCTGGACGTCACCTGATGCCTGTTGCTTGTTTTGAAAAGTGCATTCAGGAACAAACACACCAACTCCTTCTCGCATGAAGTCAGTGCTGTAAATTTGTCAGAGAACAGCTATGAAACCCGCTTTTGCCACACTGCACTTATTGTCCAGTAATATTAGCAAATGACCTGAATATCTCCTACACCTTAATGCTCTATAAATTCCGGTGTAATCTAAATTTACACAGGAGCATTTTTAAATACAAGCAGATAAGAACTTTTGTTGTGGCCACTTGTTTTCGTGATATGAACTTTGTGTCCTTCACGTGACAACAGTCTTCACGTGTCTGGGCTATGGGAAGGAGAGCATTCTCTTACAAAGTAAATCATCCAAGCCTGGCTAAATTTTAAGATGAATCTTAACCTGATTTTAAACTTTACCTATCCTAATGTGACAACAATCTCCTGTCGTTTTCATATGCCTGGGCTATGGGAAGGTAAGCATTGCCAGACTACAAAAAAAAAAAAAAAAAAAAACACCCAAGCTAGGCTAAATTTTAAGATGAACCTAAACCTGATCCTAACCTTTTCCTATCCTAGATTTGACAACAATCTTCTGTTCTTCATGTCTGGACTCCGTGTCTGGGCTATGGGGAACGTAGCAAGACCAAAGTGCTTTTTCATAATGAGCTGAATTTTAAGCTTACCCTCAACGCGTTGCTCACTTAACAACAATCACCCGTATTCTTCATATGGCCTTTGTGACTAATAACCCAAACTCCTGGTTTGAGCTCACCAGAATGCCAAAATGTTGCTAGATCGTCTTAATATGACTTTAGTTCATTCAAAGTCGTAGCTCTGACACATGAGAAAATAACAATTTCCTCCAGTGGACTGCAACACTACAACACCTGCGTCAGACTGTACAGTGCAGCCCTTTTAACAGGCCACTTCTGAGCTTTAGACCAAATTCCATTACTCCGTTACTATCTCATAAAGTCGGTCAGGAGCGTGTTTACTGGGTAGCCATCAAACAACACTCACATGCATGTCCATGTTCCCACTCGGAAAGGCCGAGGCGACGGTGAAGATTTTTCCTCTGAGAGCCTGCTAATTTTCCTTTTGAAGTTAGTGAAAGATCCCCAGCACAACTAGCATTAAATGTTGGAAAACTTGACTAGAAAGTACTTTACCTACCACAAGAAATCCTACTTGACAAGATGTTCATATTTAAGTCACATTTTGGGGCATTATTTTTTTCCAGGCATTTTGGCTGTGTTGAATATATGTAGATTGAATTTACCATAGAATAATCACTCCTATAACTATCCATCCATCCATCCATTTTCATTGCCGCTCATCCTCACTAGGGTCGCGGGCTGCTGGAGCCTATCCCAGCTATCTTTGGGCGGGAGGCGGGGTACACCCTGAACCGGTCGCCAGCCAATCGCAGGGCACATAGAAACAAACAACCACTCGTACTCACATTCACACCTACGGGCAATTTAGAGGCCTCAATCAACCTACCGCGCATGTTTTTGGGATGTGGGAGGAAACCGGAGTGCCCGGAGAAAATCCACCCAGGCACGGGGAGAACATGCAAACTCCACACAGGCGGGGCCGGGATTTGAAACCCGGTCCCCAGAACTGTGAGGCAGATGTGCTAACCAGTCGGCTACCGTGCCGGCAATCCTAAAACTAGCCATCCATTTTATATCGTGTTTGTCCTCATTAGGGTCACGGGTGTGTCTGAGCCTATCCCAGATGAAATGGCCGCGAGGCGGGGTACATCCTGGACTGGTTACCAATCGATCACATGGCCACCTTTAAAACATTTTGACATTGTCTTCCTTGTTCCTGAAACTAGACTAAAATGGCAAAGCTGCACAAAAACCAATACATTTGGTATTACAGTGATCTTCCATTTTTCACAGAAGTTACCTTCGAGACACCTGCGATAGGTGAAAATTCACGATATAGCGAGACCTATTAAAAAACATTGGTTTTATAGGTTAGTTTAAAATACTCCTCCCAGGTGCTGTAAAAGGAACAAATCTGCAACATCGCGGGACCATGATAGATGAAACGCGATGTACAGGGGATTACTGTAGTGAGAAAAAAAATATTCCATGGAAAACCACTGAAAATACCATTTTTGATCCCACAAGCAATGCTTAATAAGATTTCAATTTCTTTCAATTCTTTATATTTTTCCACCAGATGGCTCTGCTTTTTCCCATTGAAAGCATTTGGCAAAATTTCACACCTTTTACAGTCTTGTGCAAGGGTGCCTCACTACTGAAATGATCATTTGGGATGTTTAAAGTTTGCACATCTTTTGGCTTTTTCCTCCCTAGTGGTTAAAAGAGTGATGAATGAAGATTTACAGCAAAAGGTACTGATGCATCAAGTTAGAGAACACCCACAAGACGCAGGATAAAAATTCCCATCCGCTGTGAGACCACAGCATGAAGTGTCACGGTAGACTATGTCAGGCTGTGTCTACAGTCACCGATACCCTCGCTGTGTCAGTCAATCGTCTGCATGGTAGGTTCTAGCGCACTACTACATCCTGATCAATGAACCACTCATGAAGAAATTTGGAGGAATTTACCAGCCTTAAATTCATTAGCACAATAGTAACATAGTGATGCTAAGCTTACATGTTGGCTAACGAGTCCTCATTGTGCTGATCAATAACAAGGGGGGAGGGCTACTCCATGGCGATAAGTGGGTCCGCTAGGCAAGCAATCCACAGGCACTTCAGTTCAAGAGCTACACACTACAAACAAACCTTTTCATTTGTGTACTTAGGAAAACATACAGACCTGAATTAACTGTAATACGCATGCTAGGCCTATGGTACATCTATGGGGTAGAGTGGCAAGCCTTCATTTAATTTAAGCAGAACTCCTATCTGATTCCAAATTTTGCGTGTCCTACATGTGACAACTATCGCCCAAATTCTTCATGTCGGGTAGAGTGGCCACCGATATTCTTCTTGTCGGGTAGCGTGTCGAAGTCTTTTCTTAAGAAAAAACAACCAAAAAACACCCAAGTTAGGCTAAATCTAAAGTTAAACCAAAACCGGATTATAAGATTTCTGTATCCTATATGTGACAGCAATCTCCCGTATGCTTCATATATCTGGACTTATGGGGGATGGTACAAGATAGAATGTCTTTTTCGACACATCAGTGGTGGTAAATG
Source organism: Phyllopteryx taeniolatus (assembly GCF_024500385.1). Taxonomy (NCBI): domain Eukaryota; kingdom Metazoa; phylum Chordata; class Actinopteri; order Syngnathiformes; family Syngnathidae; genus Phyllopteryx; species Phyllopteryx taeniolatus. Next base: position 18,839,431 of record NC_084512.1, read on the forward strand.
TACAAGTGTGCTTTTTTACTGATGGCCGTTTCAGTTTTTCGTTTTCCCAAACTTATAAAATATTTGGGTTTTTGTGCTCCAAAACACTACATATTTATAAAATTGAAAACAAATGGTGACTGCCATGAATGGAAAAGACTACTACCTGAGAATTAATAAAAGCAATAGCTTAGCGTTAGAATCTGCTTACATTGACCCAGTATGATTGACTATAGGGGCGTTTCAAAACTGTCATCACTCCATCAGGATCAGATCAGCTCCATCTTTCCAAAGAGTCACATTTGGCTACCCTCCGCCTCCCAACCACGTCCTAGCAACACAAACACACACGTGTATGCACTAACACACACTTATGCACACACACAGTTAAAGTTTGAGGGCCAGCAAGCAAATTCCTGAGGGCTATCGGGTTTCTAGTTGCCTTGGCGACTGAGCACGGAGGCAGATCCATTAATCATTGAGGAGCGTTCACTCCGGAGCGGAGGTCAGACTGATTGCTGTATAGGGTATCATCTGAACACACACACACACACACAGTTTGTACGCGTCTTTGTGCGGACAGTCCATTTACCCAAATCAATGAAATCCCTTTTCCCTAAAATGAACTTAAACCTGATTCTCTACCTGTCCTACCCATGACAACAATATCCTGTATTCGTCATACATTTGTGCTTATGGGGTAGAATGACGAGACAAAACATTATCTTATGGTGAAACACTGAAGCTAGGCTAAATTTTATGTTGAACCTGAACCTGATTCTTAAACCTTAGCTTTCCAGTATGTGACAACAATCTCCTGAATTGTTTATACTGTATGTCTGCGCTTTCAGGGTAGGGCGGATTCGTCTTTGTGTCCTGAATGAATGTGACAACAGTCTCCCATATTATTCGTATGTCTGGACTGTGAGGTAGGGTGGCAACGTGAGTCCAAACTTTACCTGTCCAACATGTGACAGCAATCTCTTGTCTTTTTCGTATGTCTGGGATTATTTGGTAGAGTGGCAAAACGGAAGAAGCATTTTCTTACGAAGAAAGACATGCAAACGTGGCTAAATTTGAAGATGAACCAAAGCCTGATTCCAATGTACATGTTTTACATGTGACAGCAGTCGTCCTCATTCTTCGTATAACTGGTCTTATGGGATGCAGAAAGACGGCAGCATAAATGCAAGCATGTTTTTTTTTAATTTTTATTATTTGAACCTAAGCCTGATTCTAAACTTTACATTGCCCAATTTCCCATAATCTTTATATGTCTGGGCTACAGAAGCCTTTTCTTATGAAGAACATCCAAGTCCGGCTAAATTTTAAGATGAACCTTTGCCTGATACTAAAGTGCCCTACATGTGACAACAATCTGGTATTTTTTCATTTGTAGGCTTATTGGCAAGGTGCATGTACTAAATCATTTTGTTCTGGATAAAAACAACCAAGCCAGTCTAAGTTTTAAACTCAACCTAAATTTTTCCTGGCCCACATGTGACAACAATTTCCCATGTTCTTCACATGTCAGGGCTTTTGTGGTATACTAGCAAAGCCTTTCAAAAAAAATACATCCAATCGAGGCTGAATTTTAAGCCTTTTCTTACAAAGAAAAACACCCATAACAAGGTTATGTATTAAGATGAAAGTCAACATCCTGAAATTACCTATCCTCCATGTGACAATAATCTCCTGTATCTTTCATATTTTTGGGCTATGGGAAGGAAAGTATTTTCTTACAGCAATAAAAAAAAAAAAAAAAAAAAAAAAAAAACACCCAAAGTGAGGTTACATTTTAAGTTATACCAAAAACTGACCACAACAACCTCCATGTCCTCTATTTGGAATGCCAATCAGATGCTTATAGAACTGAAACTGACATCTTTCAACCTTACATACTGTTAATTTTCCATGCACATGCACATGTTGTTCAAGGCCAAATATATCGTCGTAATAATTGTCTATGTCAAATTATGAACTACAAATCTTTTCAAAATGTATTAATAGCTGTCTAACATTGCAGGTACTTGTTTTTGCAGGTGCAGAACTGCAGATCTCGTTTGTGTGTCAAGGCACCCTCTGACCTCTGTATGACTTCTGTTCCTTATGTTTATTGATCATTCTTACACTTTTTTACTCGTTCACTGTTTTGATATTCCCTTCAAAGACTAAGAGGTGCGTGTTTCTGCTGGAGCCTGTGCGAATGTGGTGGAAACACTGACAGTTCTCGAGACTGTTTCAACCTCTGTCTCGGACACTTTTCGAACGTCTCATTACATCCACATTCATGGCATGTACAAGATTCCCGCCCTGAGCACCCCGAACTGGTTGCCAGCCAATCACAGGGCACATACAAACAAACAACCATGCGCACTCACATTCACACCTACGGGCAATTTAGAGTCTCCAATGAATGCATGTTTTTGGGATGTGGGAGGAAACCGGAGTGCCCGGAGAAAACCCACGCAGGCGGGGCCGGGGATTGAACCCGGGTCCTCAGAACTGTGAGGCTGACGCTCTAACCAGTCGCCCACCGTGCCGCCCACTCTTAAAATATGAAATCCATTTTAGTAAACATGAGTCAAATTTGACCCGGAAGAGCCTCAGTGTACACAAACTTCGCAGCACCCGTGCAAAAGAATGACATTTTGAAATATTAAAATTTTGGGTCACTGTAGGAAAATTCTTCAAAATTCCAGGTGAACGAATGACATGGAACTTTCTGCGATCTAGGATAGTGGTACATGTTTCTTTGTCCTAGGTGCTCAGCGCAATATGGCAGAAGCAACAATGTTTCAAAGAACTGAAAGAGCACCACCAAGAGTGCTGATTTTAGTCTTAATGTGAAGAGAGTCACCTTTCAGGCACTAGCAGTAATCTCATCAAAGTTAACAGTGAGTACACGCAAATTTATTTTAACATTTTTCTGATGGGGAAAATTCTTTGACAAATGAAAACGTGAAATACAAATCAGTGATCTTAACTGTTTATAGATGATTTTCAAACAGTTTGTTATATCATTATTAGACCCATTTTGTTTTATCTGTGACACTGTTATAAACTTTAAACAGTTTACATTTTTTTTCAATCTCACATCCACACCTATACGCTCACTCACACACACACACACACACAGAGAGAGAAACAAGATCGTGCACATCTATCATTTATGTAGTTTGTCTGGAGAGATTTAGTGTGTCCCTGAGAAACCTGATGTCAAAGGCAGCAAATAAGCGTGACTATGAAATGGGGATTTGCTCGAAACTTTACACGCACACACACACACATCCATGACTCATCTACACACATACACCCACATGATGTATAGCAATAGCCACTGCACCAGTGAGCAGGCTTCCAAAGGTGCCCCCCAAATTTACTGGCCTCTGCAGGCACTTCAAAAGCGCCTCATAACTTAACGCTGTGACCACTTTATCGTTTCGTGGAAGAAAGGGTGGCGAAAAAATGAGAACCGAATTCTCCTTTTGTCTCGGCTCTTAAAGATACTGTACAGTGGTGCCTTGAAATACAAGTTTATTTTGTTCCGTGACCACGTTTGTAACTCAAAACGCACGCATCCCAAATCCTCTTTCCCCTTTGAAACGAATGGAAATTCCATTATGTTCCAGCATCCACAAAAAAAACAGCAAATATTTGTGTAGTCTTTTTTAATAAGGAAAATGGAATTATAATATACAATCATGCAGACGAAACATTTTACTCAACTACTCTAAGTGACTCAATAATCTGCAGTAATATTAGTTGTTTTTCGCAAATTTTATCTATGTGTATTGGTGCATCATTTTTATGCTGATGCATTCTAATATCAGTTTTTTAGTGTTTTGAACCGCCACATACATTCTATTCGTAGCCCGTGTATGACGTTTCCCATTACAGTATGTGTCAGCATTAAGCTAGCAGACTTTAAGGCAAAGTTATGTGGTTGTTTTAAATACACGTGTTTTTGTTTGGTTTATTTTGACAGTACACTTAACTGGGAGTGGCATTAAACAGCTTGACCTAATTTTATGTTCACAATGCCAAACTGCTGCTTTTTGTGAAGCGAATATAATGATTAAATATTTAAAAATTGTTATTGTATTATTTATAAGTAAACAATTCAATTTTGTAAAAAAAAAAATAAAAAAAAAGTTTTATGTCCAGTAAATCAAATAATCAGTAAATAAATTATTAAATAAGATGATACACCAATATTAGCAAATTAATTTCATTGAATTTGGGCTGGCGGCACGGTGGACGACTGGTTAGCACATCTGTCTCACAGTTCTGAGGACCGGGGTTCAAATCCCGGCCCCGCCTGTGTGGAGTTTGCATGTTCTCCCCATGCCTGCATGGATTTTCTCCGGTTACTCCGGTTTCCTCCCACATCCCAAAAACATGCGTGGTAGGTTGATTGAAGACTCTAAATTGCCCATAGGTGTGAATGTGAGTGCGAATGGTTGTTTGTTTATATGTGCCCTGCGATTGGCTGGCGACCAGTTCAGGGTGTACCCCACCTCCTGCCCGAAGGTAGTTGGGATAGGCTCCAGCATGCCCCCGACCCTAGTGAGGAGAAGCAGAACGGAAGATGAATGAATGAATTTGGGCTGGATTAAAGAATGGTGCGGGCTGTACTTTGCACACCCCTGCAATAGATTGTGTAGCTACAAGTGTTATGACGAATAATGATCACAGAATCAAATAGGTTTTTACTTATGTTCATAGAGTCCCCATTGGGGCACCTTTCATCTTATATGTTGTATTATTAGAAATGTTTTCCTCTCCTCCATGTGTACAGATGTGTGTTGATGTGATTGACTTGCGCTCACGCATGTTCACCGCCTCCTTTGCATGTGGTTCTTGTAGTGCCTTTTTATCAGTAATCAAATACGTTTGTGCCCTGTTCACTGCAGGTACACAGCTAAACCTTACAAAATGTGTACACACACACACACACCAAAGACGCGGAGAGGGGTTAGATGAGACTTTTGTATTGAGCAAACTGAGCTTCCCGGCAGGTGGTCCACCGAATGTTATCTTAATGACCTCTGTCCTGTGACACACACACACGCTATGGTGGCCTCTGACAGAAAGATTTAGCCACTAAATCAGGGGGAGGCAAAGTTTACCCCAGGGGCCATATACAGCTGGTTTCATTCTTTAATCTGGCTCATTGCGCAGTCAATCTATCAAGGGTCAATTTGTTATACACACACAGGAGTTTGTCCTTGTTTCTTGCTGAACGGAGGTCTAGTGTCGGCACATGCAGTATATGCATGTATTTGTGAGCTTCGAGGCAGATTTTACAAATTTTACGATCTTTGGCTGTCTGAGGTTTGGAGGGTGATAAAGTGTTCAGTTGTGGGTTTGATTCCAAGCTTCCGGTCGAGGTCCCCTTGAGCAAGATACCGAAACTGTACTTCCTCCTGCTGTCTCATCAGTATGTCAACAATCTATACTGTACAGTGGAACCTTGGCTTGAGTGCCCCAATTTACGTCCATTTTTTTTTCTTTGTGTAGCGAGCTAAAGTTTAAGGTATGAGCAGGCTTCAGATACGCCACCGCTCCTGTGAAGTAACACAAGAAGAAAATGAATCAAAGTACTGGGAAGCCCTCACATGTGGCCAAGGAGAGCCACAGTCACCAATGCACTTTCAGTCGTTAATTGAATGCGACAAACAGTCAAAACACAAATACAAAATGAAAACACTCGCAAGGAGCTGCTGTGGTCCACAACTCACTCCCAAATGCTCACACGCAGGCTAACCGGCTAAACACACAGATGCTACAGTACATACAGTGATTATATTTCATAAACCAGTATAGTTCTTTACATTTTTGTTGTTGTTTTGTTTGCAGTGCTATTTTTCTTTACCCCAAAATCTCAAACCATTGACTTTATTTTAATGACTGGCTGAATGAGTTGTGTAAAACGTGATTTGAGTGCCTTTAAGTGCTTCACAAGTGAAGCCCATTCCCTGCACTCTGACAATTTAGCCTAGCATAGCACAGCGTTCCTTCGTCTTTGCTTTCATGACTCATTTCTGTGTAAAATTCGTCACGGGCGTCACTTGTGCCAACAATAGCCAGCGTAGACTTGGTGGTCTCGGCATCAGCCACCCTTGCACATTGTCGCCAGTATTTGCATATATTTGTGTGAGTGTGTGTGTGTAAGCCCACCAACCCAGAAAGCCCAGATGGGATGAGGGATCATATTCTTGATTAAAAATGACACGAGCAGCACAGAAATTCTCCTCTGCTGTGCGTGTCTGTGTGTTCATGAGTGTGCAAAGTGCCACGTGTTGGTTTTGCAGCAGCTCTCACACACACACGCACACACAGACACACACTGAGTTAGGTAAAGCTCAGCTCTCATTTCCTGAACAAGTTGATAAATTCCAGATCTCCTCCGCTAGCCTGCACGCACACACAAGCTGCTGCTGTTGCCGCTTGCAGTGGACGAGAGAGAGAAATGTGTGTGTATTCGCCGCAATTAACCTCTACATTAAGTAGGCAGGGAGGGGGAGGAGCCACAGAGAAACAATCCACTGTGTGTTTCAGCTATTGGAGGGCTTGTGGGCTGCGGTGGTCTTGAGTTGTACTGCTTGCACATATTTTAATAATTGGAAAAAATAAAATGTCATTTTAGTGGTTGAATTGAAGAGCATTTCGGATCAGTTTAACCTTGACTGGACCTTTAAACACAATGAATTGTATCATTTACAACCCCAATTCCAATGAAGTTGGGACGTTGTGTTAAACATAAATAAAAACAGAATACAGTGATGAGCAAATCATATTCAACCTATATTTAATTGAATACCCTACAAAGACAAGATATTTAATGTTCAAACTGATAAACTTTATTGTTTTTAGAAAATAATCATTAACTTGGAATTTTATGGCTGCAAAAAAGCTTGGACAGGGTCATGTTTACCACTGTGTTACATCACCTTTTCTTTTAACAACATTCAATAAACGTTTGGGAACTGAGGACAAGAATTGTTGAAGCTTTGTAGGTGGAATTCTTTCCCATTCTTGCTTGACGTACAGCTTCAGCTGTTCAACAGTCCGGGGTTTCCGTTGTCATATTTTACGTTTCATAAGGCGCCACGCATTTTCAATGGGAGACTGCAGGCAGGCCAGTCTAGTACCCGCACTCTTTTACTACCAAGCCACGCTGTTGTAACAGGCACAGAATGTGGTTTGGCATCGTCTTGCTAAAATAATCAGGGGTGTCCATGAAAAATGTGTAAGTTACCCATGCCATTGGCACTAACACAGGTCCATACCATCACAGATGCTGGCTTTTGAACTTTGCGTCCATAACAGTCCGGATTGGTTCTTTTCCTCTTTGGACACGACGTCCATAATTTCCATCCATCCATCCATTTTCAACACCGCTTATCCTGGTTAGGGTCGCGGGGCGCTGGAGCCTATCCCAGCTGACTTCGGGCGAAAGGCGGACTACACCCTGAACTGGTCGCCAGTCAGTCACAGGGCACATATAGACACGGACAACCATTCGCACTCACATTCACACTGTCACTGAGTGGGAACTGATCCCACGCTGCCCGCACCAAAGTCAGGCGAGTGCACCACTACACCATCAGTGACTTCGTCCATAATTTCCAAAAACAATTTCTGGGTGTTGTTGATAAATGGCTTTTGCTTTGCATAGTAGAGTTTGAAGTTGCACTTACGGATGTAGCGCCAAACTGAATTTACTGACATTGGTTTTCTGAAGTGTTCCTGAGCCCATGTGGTGAAATCCTTTACACATTGATGTCGGTTTTTGATGCAGGGATCGAAGGTCACGGGCATTCAATGTTAGTTTTCAGCCTTGCCACTTACATGCAGTGATTTCTCCAGATTCTCTGAACCTTTTGATGATATTATGGACCATAAATGATGAAATCCCTAAATTCCTTGCAATTGTACATTGAGGAACATTGTCCTTAAGCTGTTCGACTATTTTCTCACGCACTTGTTCACAAAGAGGTGAACCTCACCCCATCTTTGCTTGTGATTCAGGGAAGCTCCTTTTATACCCAACCATGGCACCCACTAGTGCCCAATTAGCCTGTTCACCTGTGGGATGTTCCAAACAGGTGTTTGATAAGCATTCCTCAACTTTCTCAGTCTTTTTTGCCACCTGTCCCAACTTTTTGGGAACGTGTTGCAGCCATAAAACTCTAAGTTAATGATTATTTGCTAAAAACAATCAAGTTGATCAGTTTGAACATTAAATATCTTTGTCTTTGTAGTGTATTCAATTAAATATAGGTTGAACATGATTTGCAAATCATTGAATTCTGTTTTTATTTATGTTTAACAGAACGTCCCAACTTCATTGGAATTGGGGTTGTAGTATACAGGTATTTATATGATTAATAAAATGTATGTATTATTATTATTATTTAAAATGTTGTTTTATTACTAATTAATAACATTTTCATGTATTTATGTGACTAAAATATTTTTTATTTACTGTTACCTTTGCCTAAGTGCCGTATTGTCCTTTAAAAGTGATAATCACTTATATTGATTAATATATTTATATAAATTAATAATATATTTATTTATACTGAACATATGAGTTATTATTTTTGCATTTCAAAAGTATCACACTGTTTTTTAAAAGTAATGATTTATCTTAGTTCAGATGCGCATATGATTAACAATATATTCTTTTATGGTATTTTATCATTTTCCATTATGCATTTAATGAAGTTATGTGTTACAGTTTCAGCCACGCAAAAAACAACCAAGTTTTCGTTTTACTAAATCCAGTTCACACCCTCTTACTGAATAAACAATTCAATGGCTAAATATATGCAATATTATATCTGACATTTTTTTTAGACATTTTGATGAATATTACCATTGTTTATTTTATTCAATTATCAATGTGAAATTGTCAATCAAGCAAAACGGTACAATTTCCCTTTTGTTATTTATTTATTTATTGAGATATTTTTAATGTTTTAATGGAACAATATGCTTTACGTGAGCTATTTTTCAGTTAGTACAATACATGAGCGGGTAAAAACATTGTAATCAGCTGTCATTATGATGCCAATGACAATGATAAACAACCACAATGACATGACAAGACAAAAAGTGAGAATTATATTTGTCTTGGCAGAATTCTTGTCTTGGATTGCATAAGATTGTGGAGATTGTATCTAATGTTGTCATATAACCATGTAGTACATCCTCTCTTGTGTTTCTGCTGTCACGGCTCTTGAAAAATAATATTTTTGGGAGAAGTTAAACCAAAGATTAACGTCCTTTTTCCCCACTCTTGAACTTATCGTTTTACCATCAGAGACTTGCAGTCCGCTGGCAAATGTACAGTGAAACAACGGGATCCTCTCTTTTGGACTTTTTCAATGTGAAGAGAAGCTGCACTCTCTCTCTCTCTTGGACAAAATCAAAACTGCTTTTCTTTTCACTCCCCTCAGATGAATTACGATTGTCTTTCTGCTCGGGGCAGACATGATTTATGTCACTCTGGAAGAGATGAGGGGGGGGGGACGACGACCATGTGCAATCCATTTGGGAGACGCCACCTGGCAAAATCGGACCGCCCAGCTCAATAGCTCACTGCTATTTATTTTCTATTTTAATTATTGGTATACAGTACATTTATATATGTAATATAAGAAGATATCATGTTCTTCTCCTCCCTTTTCAAAATGTTCAAACCTAAGCATATAGAGGTGGTTAACCTACCATTTTAAGCTCTTGCTATCCGTTTATAAAAAGTTATGTCCATACATCTATCATTCATCCATTCATCATCCATTCACTCATCACTTTATGCATCACCTATCTAACCAGCTACCTATCTGTCCATCTGTCTATCCATCTATCCATCACTTGTCTACCTCCGGTACATATCTCTCTGTCTGTCTTCCTGTCTGTCTATCTTTTTATCATCTATCTAGCCATTCATCTATCACCGTTCTTTCCTTCTCTCTGTCCATCTTCGTGTCTGTCCATCCATCGAGCTATAAACTGTCTAGCCATTCATCTATCATCCATTGATCATCTACAGTATCTATCCATCCTTCTGTATGTCTAGCATCTATCGATCAACCATCTATCAGTCTGTCTCTGTCCATCCGTCTATCCGTCTACAGCAGTGGTTCTTAACCATGTTGGAGGGACGCAACCCCGCAAGTTTCATACGGGACCCTTCCTAAAAATAAAACGTGGTTTATTTCAAATTCAAAACAGGTATATATTTCATTGTCTGTGTCGATTCTCAATCATCCAGGTCATGCACGCATCTGAACCACGCATCAGTTGCACACAAAATGACTGTGTCGAAAGAACAAAACCAACAAAACATGAATTTCACACAAATTCAATTTCATGAAAATTTACTGTAAGTGAATGTGAATTTTGCCGTTGCCATTCCCCTTGGTAAGTGCCACTCTCATATCAGAGCAAGGGACTTCATTGTTCAAATTCACAACAAAGTCTGTTCCTTTTCTTTGTTATTTCTACAATCCTCGAAAAGAGTTAATTGGCAAAAGTCAATTTTGGGGGCTGCGCTGTCTGACGGCACAGCAATGCTGCTCAAGTCAACTGTATCGTTGAAATGTTGCGAAATAAAGAGAGTTTAGAAAAGAACAATGCATTCCAACTCGAGGCGCAGCGCCGCAATGGTAAACGCCGATTTTGACGCTCCCTTGCCTTGAACAAGGCATTCAAAATGCAGTGTAAAAAGGCTTTTACGGATAAAGCATGCACGCACATGAGGTGTGTGTCGAATCCTCCGTCGAACCCCAGCGACTGCCTCACCGATCCCCTGGGGTTCGATCGAACCCGGGTTAAGAACCACTGATCTACAGTATGGTCTATCCATCTGTCAGTCTGTCTGTCTATCGATCAACCATCTATCATCTGTATCTGTCCATCTATCGATCTGGTCCAGTGATTCCCAACCAGTGCGCCGTGGCAAATTAGCACCTTTTACTTAATTGCTCCAAAAATGACATTTACAATAAATAATGTATCTTTGTTCATCTATTTGGGCCAGTGAGGCATAGTGACAGACAGAAAAAATGAACCGTCTTCTGTTAGATGGCAGGAAGTCCATACGGTAATTAATGTATCCACTTTTTGGGACATTTTGGTTTGTTGGTGTGCCGTGAGATTTTTCAATTGTAAAATATGTGCCTTGGCTCCATAAAGGTTGGAAATCACTGATCTAGTCTTCCCGGGGAATATAACAAGACAACCAACTTGTTGTTTTAGTTGTTGGTGTCATGTTACACCCCAACACTAGCTGCTCCATTCCATCTTTTTCAACGCTTCTTCTCCGCAGTGTTTCCTGTCATTTTCTGTCCCTCGTTCCAACAGCAGAAGTATCCAGCCCCGCGGCCACTAAACGGGCTTTATTGTAGCGTGACGTTTCTTTTGATTACAGGAAGGTCTCACTTTACTCGTCACTTGGTAGCGCGGCAGATCACGTTACCCCGTGAGAGTGCATTAGAGTGCGAATGCGTGCTTCTATTCAAGCTTGTGTATTACCTATTATAAGACATTTGTACTTGAAATTTCGGCATGTCTGCATTTCTTACTTTACATCCACTAGTCTATTAATTTAGCGTTTATTTGAAAATACTCTCAAAAGTATTGGAACAGTGAGGACAATTCCTTCAAGTAGGAGTATTTCACTAACTTTCACTAAAACAATGACAAATTTAATCTAGATTTTAAAATGAAATTAAGGCAAATTTAGACACAATTAATGGTGTTTCTTTGGTTACACTCATATAACAACACAAGTTTGAAGTGGAGTTCTTGTAGGCTGAAATGTGGACATTTTTAGGCACAGAGATGATTGCGCATGACAGGTGTTCTTTATTGGAGTCATTAAGGTAAACAGACATTGAATGTGAGGCCAGGTGTTTTCTACCGATAATGACTGCAGAATGTTTCGTTGTTCCTGCCATAAATTAGTGACTTTGAAAACTTTGCTCCTCTGTGGCTCGGCAGTGGTCATGTGACCGCCTGACTCGTTTGATTGTTGAAACGGAGCCAAACGTCTCTAGTGGTTACGTTGGATTGGTGAAATAGAGTCATGTGACAACGCCTGAGGTAGAAGTCTCTCTGACAAACCAAACTAAATTGATCACGCGAGCAGTAATAGATAGATAATCGATACAAATAGTTAGCGGAGTGTAGCGCAATGTATCAGGATAAAAGTAGCAATTCTTCTGAACAAAATATTCCAGTACCTCCTACCTCCCAACCTGAACCCAATTTTATTAATATAGCAGGTCAATAACAAGCACGTTAATCAGTGGGTGCAGACCTTTCCTTTGGTTTTGTAGCACACAAACACAAATGGCTTCGTACTTAGTCCAACATCAACTTCCCTGTGTGGCTGCAGTGCATGGCAGAGAGGACGTATCTTGTATCATTTCCTCTTCTGCCGAGCTGACCTCGTTCCTCACTCGCTTCTCCGTATCGTCTGCTCGTCTTCATCCGTCTTCCTGTGTTTGCAGCTTCATGTTTCCCTCCTCCCGTGTCCTTGCCAGTTGTGCCTTCGCAGCTGGCCGCGTTTGAAACGTTGCGGTCCCGGGCCAGGTATGTTTGAACCAAGCCCCCCCCCCCCCCCGCCCCCTTCTCTCCGGGCGAGAGGCCAGCAGCCGCCTCTCACTCGACACCCTTTTTTTTTTTTTTGACCACACATCGGAGAGCGAGTGTTTTCTGTTTCTCTTGGACGCCGCTTTTCCTTTTGCCCTGTCTGTCTGCGCCGCATGTCTGACGAAAACGGCGACCCCGTTTTTCCGAGGCGAAGTGCTAGTTCTGGCATGATCGCCGTACACCGCCTACACACGCACACACACCAAGCACCTCAGTGCAACATCAGATATTTGACTTTGGAAGAGCTGAAAAAAAAAACGATGTTTGCCCAAACAAACTGCTTTGACAAGCGGCATTTAGATTGCGGCGGCAGGAAAGGTGAGATGCAGGTAAATGTGAGCGTTGATTACATTACCATCGACCCCCGCGCCTCGGACGTTTCCTTAAAAGCTCTCCACTGACCAAAGTCGGCCTTCTTGTGATTGCACACACACAGCTCTGGGAATTGCCTCAATTACCTGAAATGATCTTTTAAGAAAAAATGTGCTGAGGTGCACAGGGATAAGCTTTCAGGGTTATCTCCCGAATTCGCCAAAAGTGGTCTAAAATGTCAAAAGTGTCTCGAAGATGCTTTTGATTTTCTGCTGACTCCTGGAAAAGCTACCACATACTTTGATAACGAGGAAAACGATGCACTTTACATGTGTGTGACTCACTGTGTTAGCATAGAAGTGTCTTTGACATCTCAGGCTGAACATAACTAGTTCACAATTTCCCATAGGAAATACAATAATGGAATCAGTCAGTTCCAGGTCAGATCCATGTTTTAACTAAAATCTTTGACCGTGTAAAACTAGGTGAAGCACGTTCGAGGTGGCAGTGAAAGCGCCAAGGTTGATCATAACAATTTAGTCATCGTTTGCTATAAATAATCAAGGAATGAACAGGCAATGTTTTTAGCCACATGTTAACATCCTTAAATGTTAGACAAATGTCAAAATGTTTATCACTTTTTCAACTATGTTGTAGTCAAACAAACATAACAATTTCAAATCACATTTTCCCTTAGGGGATTAATCAATTTTAAGTCACATAACATTGCCGTCACACAAGTGAACCAATTTGAATTTTTGCTTGAGCAAAAGAATTTAAAATCATATATTCACACAAGTAACTCATGGAAATAGTCATAATCCGTCACAACACCTTGATTAACTGCACAGAAAATGTTTTCTGTCACATTTTAACATTCTTAAAATGCCATACAAATGTCAAAATAAGGTAACACTTGTTATTAAGGTTAAACATAACAATTTGGAATCATATTTTTCCCATTGGAAATCATGGAAATAGAATGAATCCATTCTAGGGTCAAACTGCCTCCATCATAAAACCTCTATTCACTCCATTCATTCCATTATTTAGCATTTGTAACTGTCACACAAATGTAAAAAATAAATTCACTATTTTCACCATTAAAATTGTAAAAACAATATTATCTGTCTTAACTCTAAAGATGGTGACACCATGAGCTGTTGAGGTGTAAGTGTAATAAGAAGTTAACCACTGGAAAACAATAAAAACAGCATGTGAGTGTGCCTCCTTTGTCTTGATGCCGTTTATTGAGAGTGCTGCTTCATTTTGTAGAAGAGGTCCAGTGCGGTGGCAGAGATTTGCCTCCAGAAAACGAACTGTCCAAAGTCTATGCGCCCTGTGCAACACCCATCGAGTGCTCCCCCCCCCCCCCCGGCCGATCGGCGGCTGGGGGGGACAAGTGCCCATATCAGTGATATCAAGTGCCCGTATCAGAAAATGGCCCTGCTGCAAAACATATAAACATACAATATAATAATACTCACAGGCATATATTGTTTATCCTTTGCAAACAACGACTAATATTACTGCAGCTTACTTAGTCACTTACGGTAGTTGTGAAACTCTTCTTCATTCGTGTCTGTATTATACTGCCCCTGGTGGCCAATTTTCACACAATGAATTAATCATAATGCATAAACTGATTAATTCGTTACATGTCATTATGTTATTACTTTGTTTTTATGAAGTACATTATTATAGTGTGCTATTGTCCTAATTTAAAAAAACATTACAAAATTGTATGTCTTTTTGTTTTAGGAGGCTGTACTGGATTAATGGCATTTCCATTCCTTCAATGGCATTTGCTACTAATTTGAAAAAGATAGTGATAGCGACGAGAGGGAAAGTGTTCACAAGTGGGTGTTTTTATTTCTGTGCGTCTGCGCTATTGGTGAGTTTTCAGTACTCGGCTTGCAGTAGTCATATGTCAGCGGTACAATGACATTTATTGACGTAAAACAACACTGCTCTACACACACACTGTACTTTACGTGTCTACAGAATGTAATTGTAGAGGGGCGTCACTGCTGTGAACATGTGGTCTCAGATGAAAGCATTAAAATGTGAGAAGCTGAATTCTCAACATGCATCCGACGCCCCCACAAATACACCTCCCCCACTCCCACAGACACACACACCCCTCTCCACCCAAGTCAGCCATCTTTGCAGCGCCACCACGAATGATCGTTTGGAGGGAAGCCATCTTATATCTGCTGAGGGAGGATGAGAATTTTTTTTTTTTATTTGAATTTTTTTTTTTAAAGCTGACCTACGTATGAAGACCAGGAAGGAAATAGGCTATAAATTATCAGGAATTTGCGTCTGTTTCTCTTAATCGTTTTGTTCGGCTAAAGCAAGTTATTGATGTGAAACCTGTGCTGGATTCCCGTAAAGATGTTGAAGGTTTCATATCCATCCTTTCTCTGTTTTAGGCTTTTGTTTGAATTTTTTTTCTCTTTCAACTCAGGTACAAAGAGAACATTTGTGATTGAGAATGTTTAGTATTTTTATACACTGTCCCGTTCCAGTTGTCCCCACAGAGCTGATGGTTTATAAAAGACGTTTGGTTTAAATATGTGCGTCCTGTCTGCTCTCTGTGTGTGTGTGTGTGTGTGTGTGTGTGTTCATTAGGCAGAACTAGCAGAGTTCATTTACTCACTGCAATTTTCGTTTTTGTGAGGCTGACCGGCTGAACGAACATCCTGACTTTATTGGCCAGTAGAGAACTTTAGAACTGTGTATGTGTGTGGATGCCAATTTAGGTCTTTAAGTATCTGATATCACTTCCTCCGTTTGGCAATTGATACACGCTCCAGTCTGAGCTTTGCACACTCGAGTGATCACGTGCACACAATCGACATTATGCAACCCCTTAAAGTGATTTCTTTGGCTTTATATTGACCATTTAATAAATAATGTGGCTAATAATGCATAATATCTGCATCTTGTAGTATTTATTTTCTAATGTGTATGTACAGTGCTTACCAAATGCATTAGACCAGCAGCCCAAATGAACAGCATTGCTAATTGTCAATATATACATTTTTCTGTTTTGATTAATACGCATATAAAAGTGCTTTACCCCGAATGTAAATTTGTAATACTAATATATATCAGTCAAATTATAGCTATTTCCTTGGATTTCTGAACACAAAAATGAGTTTTAGTGGCGGAATTTCATGTAGGTTTTGGTCTAAAATGTTGAATTGAGTTTGAAATTCCTCCTTGCTGAAAGTGAAGTAGTCTGCATTAAAGAATTTCATGATGCCGGATATCTCAGCCACCCCCACCCCACACTCGCCTGTTTTCCCTTAAACGAGATGTGACCTGATTGGCTGCTGGTCACGGTGGTCCCTGATGAAGCTGATCAGTGGCACACTTTGATGTCATTTCACAAAGGTCAGCCCGGTTGAAGTCGAGCGTGGTCGCTGATCAGTCGTCTGAAGCGATTCGTCGCAAAAAAACGAAACGCAATGCCTGGCTTGACCGAACATGATTGGTCAGTAGAATAAGTAAATAATGACTCACATCAGTATGCAATCGACAATAGAAACATAAGTAGTAGAGTTACAATTTTCTCAAATAAATACCAAAACTCAATGGGCGCTAAACAGAACACAGACCTCAGCTCAGCCAAGTTTCAAACATTCTTAATATGGATCTGCACCGTTTACATGTAATGGAATCAAAATTCCCTATAGCCTATATGGTACATACAGTAAAGTGTCACAAAATACTTTGAAAGTTGTTTTTTTTAATTATTGTTCATTGGATTTTTTCAAACTTTTGTGCTCCCTAAATGAAATCCTCCAGCCAAGCCACAACATCCAATGTATCAACAATGCTCGCATTTGAGTCTGTTGAGAGATCTATTCATTTTTTTAGAAGGCCTCTCATATTTTGGTTACTTTATAACTATCTGCAAAGGGACACTTCCACAAATACATCTGAAAAGCTGTTTCCAAAAAAAAATCCCAACATTCAAAGATATATATTCATCCCCAAGTGAAGTTTCTTTTTTTTTCTACTCTTCTTCTTTTAAGACAGATACAAGTATGTATACAAATGTACAACCCTAATTCCAATTAAGTTTATGTTAAACATAAATAAAAACAGAAGACAATGATTTGCAAATAATTTTCAACCTATAATTAATTGAATAATTATAGGTTAGTACCCGCACTCTTTTACTACGAAGCCACGCTGTTGTAACACGTACAGAATGTGGTTTGGCATTGTCTTGCTAAAATAAGCAGGGGCGTCCATGAAAAAGATGTTGCTTGGATGGCAGCATGTGTTTTTCCAAAACCTGGATGGACTTTTCAGCATTAATGGTGCCTTCACAGATGTGTAAGTTACCAATGTCATTGGCACTAACACAGACCCATACTATCACAGATGCTGACTTTTGAACTTTGCGTCCATAACAGTCCGTATGGTTCTTTTCCTCTTTGCCACGACGAAATTGTGGACACGACGTCCACAATTTCCAAAAACAATTTGAAATGTGGACTCGTCGGACCACAGAACGCTTTTCCACTTTGCATCAGTCCATCTTAGATTAGTTCGGGCCCAGAGAAGCCGGCGGCGTTTCTGGGTGTTGTTGATAAATGGCTTTTGCTTTGCATAGTAGAGTTTCAAGTTGCACTTACGGATGTAGCACTGTATTTATTGACATTGGTTTTATGACGTGTTCCTGAGCCCATGTGGTGATATCCTTTACACATTGATGTTGGTTTTTGATGCAGTGCCGCCTGAGGGATCGAAGGTCACGGGCACTCAATGTTGGTTTTCGGCCTTGCCACTTACATGCAGTGACTTCTCCAGATTCTCTGAACCTTTTGATGATATTATGGACCCTAGATGATGAAATCCTTAAATTCTTTGAAATTGTACGTTGAGGAACATTGTCCTTAAACTGTTCGACTATTTTCTCACGCACTTGTTCACGAAGAGGTGAACCTCGCCCCATCTTTGCTTGTGAATAAATGAAGGGAAGCTCCTTTTATACCCAATCATGGCACCCACCTGTTCACCTGTGGGATGTTCCAAACAGGTGTTTGATGAGCATTCCTCAACTTTCTCAGTCTTTTTTGCCACCTGTCCCAGCTTTTTTGGAACGTGTTGCCGCCGTAAAATTCTAAGTTAATGATTATTTGCTAAAAACAATCAAGTTTATCAGTTTGAACATTAAATGATATAAAGGTTGAACATGATTTGCAAATCATTGTATTCTGTTTTTGTTTATGTTTACCACAACATCCCAACTTCATTGGAATTGGGGTTATACAACTACAGTATGACGCTATGCATTTCTAGTGCTGCACACCACAAGCACAATTATTGTTGTAGTATTATTGGGTCATGTGTGCCCTAATGTTTTGGTGCATGTGTGTAATAAAAGTTGTTTTCAATGCGAATTCAGAAATATTTTCCACCCCATGCAAGATTTTTCTTATAGTTATCCTTCTTTACACATATTCCCACTTTCTGTGTCCACTTGGCCTTCTTTGCCCCTCCTCATCCTTCGGTCATGTCAGAGGAAGATGAACTCTGAACAGCTGGCTGCCTGTCTGCTGTGAGTTATGGTGGCCTGCTGTACTCTTGGCTTTTATTGATAATATTACACCGGCAGATGTAAATATGACTCTGACTGCAACAACCCCGACTACCCCCCCCCCCCCCCCCCCCCCCTCCTTCCTTCAACCTGCTACACCACTCTGCGCATTTGTGTGAATGTGTGTGTTTCCCATATTAACTTTCTGACCCTGAGGCACTTCTTAGTCTGCAAGAAACTGCATAACGATGAAATCCGACGTGATAAACGGCTCCAAACTTTAAAAAGATGCTCCCCCCCCCCCCCTCCTTCTCTACATATATAGATGTATATTTCATTGAAGGCTCGACTGTGACTTCCCGCTGAGCAGTAAATAATTTCATCTTTTCCCCATGTGGTCGGCTTCCACATTTTTACGGCCACGTCCCACAATTTACGAGCGTTTCATTTTCATCTCCTCTCTCTCATGGTTGTGGGCCTCTTCATCATAGCCTCGTGGAGACAAAAGAAAGGTGTAAATAAAAGACAGAAGGTCTGGAGGGAAACAGCTGTGGCTGGACTGCAGCTGCATGGTAAGCAATGATTAGCTTTGACCTGACCCAAAGGTGTAAATTCTCCATTAATGACCCATCAATTAGCTTGGCTGAGCCCCACTGCTACTGGCACTCAGACACACACGCACACATAAAAAGCACATTCACAGCCAACCGGGAAGCAAACGTGTCTGTTATTATGATGGCCTGTTTCCAACCTGTGATGAATATTCGAGGCCCTCTTATGAAATTATTCCCTCGTTAGGACAGCGGCCCGCGATGAGACTCCACAACCGGATTAGCCATCTGCCGGCCTCGCGGGCTTGAGGCGCTGATAGCATCAAAAAGAATTAGTGTGCATCGAAAAAGGGTTGAGTTTCAAAACTGCACATTCATTTGGAAGAGGCTGAAAGATGTGATGGAATTATACAGGGACCTCACACACAACATTTGCTGCAACTTCTATACAGCTGTAACTTTTTCTAGCTATCGGCCACAACATTAGGTAAACCTGTACTGAGATCCAAAACAAGAGCTGTATGCCAAGTTTAAACTTTACAAGCTGGGATATACGGCCCCTCAAACCAATTTTTTCATGGCGTATGCTTCAAATCACACGTCATACTCAAGACCCGTGGACCAGATCCAGCCTTCCATGTCATTTAATGTGGCTCGTGACAGTATGCCGCAATTTTTCCTTGACTTCTGCCCAAAACTACCCAGCCATCCATTTTCTTTACCGCTTGCAGTTATCGTCATTAGGGTTACGGGTGAGCTGCAGCCTATCCCAGCTGACTTTAGCCAACACCTTGGATGGTCACCGGCCAATGGCAGGGCGCATATAGACAAACAACCATTCACACTCACATTCACACCTATGAACAATTTATAGTCTTCAATGAATCTAACATGCATGCATTTTGGGAATGTGGGAAAGCTGGAGTACCCGGAGAAAACCAACGCAAGCACGGGGAGAACATGCCAACTCCAAACAGGAAGGCAGGAGCCCGGATTCAAACCCCCGTCCTCAGAACTGTGATGCAGATCTGCTAACCACTTATCTCCGTGCCACCCGAAGCTAGCAAGCAAATGTAGTGGCAATTACTGTATGTAAGAAGCAGTGCTGTTATCAGGGTCTGCACACAGAACATGTTCGGTAAGGGACAAGAATAGGTGCCTTGCGCTGTCGCCACACGTCTAGTCCGTAAACAAACATAGTGCCGCTCAACTTCTACCGAGCAGACATTATGGCTAGCGCTGTTTAAAAAAAAAAACATTAAAAAAAGCCTGTGTCTCCAGATTGAGCCAAAGCAATATCAATTGCCATTTTGTAGTGTTTACAGCATAATTCACACTGTTCAAACTGCTACTAATGCACTTGTCTGCTACCTTTATTTCCTAAAAAGAAGACCAATTATTGGTGTTGCGCCTTCATAAAATACAAGTTGCAGTTTTTGCACACATGTACATGTTATCATGTGGTTGACAGTATTTGATTAATTTTAGCCATGAACAAACTACTTGACAACCGCTTACAAACCATTTCTAGACCATTCACGAGGGCAATATTTTTGACACCGCTCTTCTATTGGATCTCAGGTGTACCTCATGTTTTCTCGATTGAGCTTTGCGTGTTTCCGTGGCACAGAGTTTTTCATTCCTCAACAGAAAAATGGACGTCTAGTAAACGTATGGCTAGCTGTCTCAGCAGCACATGTGCGGGTGGCCTTGTAGAATGAGAGAGGGAGGCTATTATTGCAATTTGGGAGCAAATAGACAGTAATCCCTTCTCTTTGCTTGGGAGGAAAGATCGCCTTACTCCCGCCCAAGCACCTCATCCCCGAACCCCCCACCCCACCACCAACACCATTTGCACGGCAGCTTTCGCTGGATGTGACCTCCACAACTGATCCGAACAGTCTGGATCGCCCCGAGCTCGTGATGTACGTCATTATCGGCTCATAGTCTGGCCGTTCATGGTGGTCTCCCACTGTGCAGGATGATTCGATAACATATCATGCGAAATGCCAGAGACAGACAAATGGAAATTAGCATAGATGTTACGTTAATTATCAACTTTTAAACAACTTCTACTATTACGCATATGGGCAGCACCACATGCAAACAAAGCATACTGGCATATATGCTCTGTGCTCTGTGGGAACAACGACACACCGAGCGACACGACCGAACACCACTGAACTGGACAATCGAGAACAAATCCCTCGCACACTTGCCGATTGGCCCTCGCACCCTAGTAGAGGAATAGCCTCTTTTTCTAGCGCTTAATTGTGCTGCATCTGCATCCAGTTGAGCTCAGTGCTACCCGGTATGTTGTGGCACAACAGGAGACCATAGTCAGGGCTCTATTTTTCCTGACGAGCGCAAATCCAGCGCTGTGCTTGGCGTAACGCTTCAAGGAGGTGGGCTAGACCCGCTTTTGGTCATTTTGTCGTACCCTTGAAAATTTGCGATATTGTGGGGACGCCAAATATGAACCACGATATAGCAGGGTTCCGTGCAGTGCAGTTGCTGCTTAAAATGCATTACAGTAGCGCTTTCACTTATGGTTGTATGATTCAGGACACCGAAAGCAGGATTCCTCTTCCACCAGTTGGTTAGGGTTAGCAAAGTGGCATCCTTGTGACACTGTGATGAAGTGCTTCCAAACCGAACATGTGCCACTTTATCCAGGAATGCCCTGCGGCTGCGTGGTGATGTGCCTCGAGTGGTTCCCCACAGCAGTGTCAGTGCCGCCGCTGACTCTATCAGACAACTATTTACGGCCATATGGCCCGTGACACCGGGTCACGGCTACGTTTCAAGTAAAACCACAGCGAAGCCGTAAAAATCCCCGCACGCGGGCATGGGTACAAATTCTAGCATTAGCACATCACTAATTACGGCTGCTCGTTTTTTAATAAATTCCTTCTTGATGTGCGACTTCCAACACTGTAAAAAATGTTAGAATACTGCGTGAGGAGAAAGCATTAATCGATGTAGCAGATTATACAATATAGGGAGGAGACATGTACAGTGTAGGGATACCATAGTGTCTTTCTATAATCAACAATTTCATTTTATTTCTTTCAAGGGTTTACGCAGGGGACGGGGGTGCGCCATTTCTGTCAGGAATTTGAATGGGGGGATTAATGGCTATTTTTGTCATTTTGTCACATTTCAATCATATTTTTAACACAAGGTTCTTTCAAAGGGAGGCTGTGCGATGTACAGGGGTGCGTCATTTATCCTGTCAGGATATTGAAGGGGTCACGTGAATGAAAACATTTGGCAAAGGCTGTTTTACACCATAGTATTCCTCCACTGTACTGTGTGTGGCACAGCGGGTTCGCCATCTCTCTCAGGATATTGAAAAAATGTGAAAATAATAATGGTCCTTTTTTTCAACTAGCTTGCTATTTTATTATTTTGTTATTTTGTCTCATTTTGATCATATGTCTTTTTAATGTGTGTTTGGGGCAGAGGGAGTGGGGGATGTTAAAGGGGGTGCGTGAAATAAAAGGTTTGGGAGAGGCTGTTATACACCATAATACTGTACGACGATACCGTGTAGTACTGTAATATATAACAGCCTGCCAGAGATGGCGCACCTCCTCTGCCTCGCACACAGTATACAGTAAGTTACTATAGTATAAAAAAAACAAAAGCCTTTCACAAACTGTTTTATTCATGCCCCCCATTCAACATCCTGACAGAAATGGCGCACCCCCTCTCCCCTGTGCACAGCCTGGGGAAAAAAGCCCATTCGAATCCATCATGTAATGTATACATGATCAAAGAATGTGACAAAACTCGTTTAAAAAAGCCATATTATGGCTATTACACCACCGTAAAACTTATCATGCACCACCTCCACGCTTTTGGAATCCCCAAGAGCTATAACATTCACACATCTGAGACACTTTCGTGACCCCAGAAAACATTTTTAATACATGCCACCCCCAAAAATGTAAATAAATGCATGTTCATGTCACAAGCGGCCTTTCTTCCACCCTGTCTGTGCAGAGCTGTCATTAACAGCAGCGAGGAAGCCTTTGCTCTGGCCACGCCATGTTTGCTGAAAAGAAATAACTGGCAATGAAAACCACACATCAAATCCACACTCCTTTATGTCCGCCTCGCTGCGTTAACTTTCCAAAACAAGTTCTATGCGCCGAGCTCATAGCCACCGCTGGAACAACATTGCGGCCATCGTCGCCGGGTCTTCTTTTTCTGCTCCTTCAAAGGCGGGAACCTAACTCGTCCCGCATGTTCCAGGCCCCAAAGAGCGATTTTAATAGCTATTTTCAATGTGTGCCAAGATCAGAAGCAATTGGTTATCATGATCCAGTTTCGCGTCGTAGCCTTCTGGTCACTTTGATGCTCTGCAAGGAGGACTTTCATCTGATCCCATGCAGTGGTCCCATGGCGGAGGCGAGCAGGTTGTCCAGAACGAAAAGCTTGGATATTTATTGTCAAATACTGTGTAGGCTTTAATACAGTCAAGCCTCCGAAGTTGAATAGCCATGAATTCATAAAATTCAGAATTTCTGAGGTTTTTTTTTCCCCTGGAAAATGTAACAGGAGGTCCCACAAAAGTCAGCGGTGACTTTTGTATTTTGCGTTTTCTTATTTATTTATTTATTTATTTGTTTTTAGGTAAGATTTTGTATTCTTTTTTTTAATCAGGGTTGGCCGAATTGGAACTTAGTGCAAACCAGGAAAGTTATTCACGTGTCATTATATACACACTGATCAAATTTAATGGTGACTACACAATTTCTTATGTTTATTTGGTAATATAATAGTAATTAGCTTCTTTTTACCCTTGTACGACAGTTCCGGTTGTTAAAAAAATGCAATAAGTTGTGACCTCAGCAAATCCCTGGCGACTTGTCTGTTTTGCTTTTTCTTGGATTTCCATCAATGTTTCAGGGACGCCAAAGGAAAAGTGCAATGGTGAACAGAGAACCTGAAATGGAACTTATTGTTCACGCTGCTCAGTACAATATGGCTAAAGCAACAATAGGTCTATGTAAATAATTAAAGAAGCATGGAACCATTTTAATACTGTAAGAGACCTCTCAGGAATACACAATCAGCAAAGTAAGCGTGAGTACACAATTTATTGTTCTGAAGTGTTCTTTTATGAATATTTAAAGGTATCAACCCGTCTTCTGCAACACACATCCTTGAATGCATTTAGTTGTCTTCAGAGTGAAGGGTGAGTCCATCAAAATGTTATTGTACATTGGATAACTTCTCATTACACTTCCTTACCAACTATCCATCCATCCATCCATCCATCCATCCATTTTCTGAGCCACTTATCCTCACAAGGGTCGCAGGACCTTACCAACTAAACATGGTCAAAAGTTACTTAAAACTACTGTATTGTACTGTACAGTGAATAAAGGTGTAACAGTGGCAAAGGTTTGACAGGTGGTTGGTCTAATGGCCACATGTCCCACTACTTTTGTCCACATAGTTTATATAGCAGTTAAGAAATTGCATGCAGTAGTTTGTTCACCACCATCCCGAAATAATAGACGATAAACGTGGTTTTAGCATAATTCCGCACAGCAACGTGCACCTTCCATCTGTCCACGCCACAGCTTTTGACGAAAGGCAGCTCTGAGGTCACGTTTTCCCATTAAGGGTTAGCGAGCGTAAAATGTGTGTATGAGAAGTGGTCCAAAATGCGGCCTGGCGCAAAAAACGTCGGGGACGGCGCATAAGGAGCGCAGTGTGTGAGGCTGGAATGACTGCAAGACTCCTGAAAATAAACACGCATCAAGCAGAGGAGTGACTGATGGAGTGGATTGACGCTGACCTCAACAGCAATGACACGCACACACACAGAGCATTGTAGGAAAACAGACTTGTTGCTGCCACTGGGATGCTGAGATGACCTTTTAGCAATGCATCTACTCTATTGTCTCATGTGATGTTTAAGAAACATTTAGCAGCAAAATACAGTGCGTTACAGTTGACTCAAATTATGTTTTGTTTTTTTTAGATACATGCTCTTGTTTGGAAAAAATGTTCTGCTTTGACTAGAAAGCATAGATTTTAGATGCGAGCGCTCTATGGTGGCGGTGAACTCAAATCACAACAAGCAACAGTTTTTGCAGATAGTGAACAATTGTTCAAAAAAGAGGCCTCAAGCTGTTAATTGCAAGTCCCAGTTGAAGTTTGTTGTAAAGCTAAACATAAAACAAAACAACTACACATGGTGTATTTAAAACAACCACATAGCTTTGTCTTAATAAACTTTAGTCTAATGCTTAAAAAAATAAAATAATGCAAAACGCCATAGGCAGGCTAACGTATAGTATCAGTGTTATAGCCCTATAACCCATGGATGTTTGAACACAAAAGGTGGAGCAACGCATGGAGACAGATAATAAAACAATACTCACAGGTGTATATTGTTTATCCTTTACGAAAAATGACTAATCTTACTGCAGCTTACTGAGTCAGTTGTCCGACACTTCTTCGTGTGTCTCTGTATGTATTATACTGCCCTCAGGTGGCCAAGGTGCACACACCAGATGAAGCAGCACAATGTCCATTGAATTGAAGCAAAGAATGTGGTAAAAACTTTGATTCTTTTCATTCTATTTGATTATGTCATTTCTGTAAATTTCTCTATCGAGTTTTATAGATTGTTGTTTTTCTTTTTTAAACACATTCCAAAAATGTGGGTTGTTATTGGGGGGAGGCTGGAACGGCTTAATGGCATTTCCATTCATTTCAAATGGGAAAGATGATTTGGATATGACTGTATTAAGTTACAACCTTGATCACGGAACAAATTAAACTTGTATCTCAAGGCACCACTGTGCGCATATTTTAAAATTTCAATTTGCCATTTACATTTTTGTCGCATTCCAAATAACAGAGACCTTCATGAAAATGTGGATTGCATTGCACCCGTTTAAGGAGAAAATCCAAATTCCAAACACTTAAAAATCTCAAATAAAAATGATAAATGTTAAAAATGAAAAATAATGCCACCTCTAATGGATGCTCCAAATGAAAGAAAGACAAACAAATAATAATTATTATCGTCGTTCATCATCATCGTAATTATTTTAACATGCAGCTTTATGCTATAGTTTTCCAGTAATAGAGTTGTTTTTGCCTTGGTTAGTTGTCTCAGCAACCTAAGATTGTTCCTCAATTTAATATCGAAACTATATTTCTTTATAGGTGAATTGGCGAACTACCGTGCTGGCAAAAAAAAACATTTTGTGAAGTCATTTTTTTTAATTTATTTAACAACTACAGAAGTGGAACTGTCGGGAAATGGTACACTGGCTGCTCAGCATTACGATGGATGCTACAGATACGAAAGTACATTATGTGTGAAATGTTTTTTTAAGGTGGTAATAACCATTTTTCAAGTCAAGGCATTCCAAACTTAGAATAGAAGATAATTGTTCAGAAAGTCAATTTTGTGTGTAACTTTCTGTTTTTCTTCTTCTTCATGAAGGTCCATGAGTGTTCAAAGCATCCAATCTGAAGCCTGAATGTGTCTGAGTGTTTAAAAGTGGTTTCATCTCCTCCCCGGACTCTGAGGTAACAGGATAGATGTAAACAAACAATTATTGGCTGGGCCATCATTGGCGTCCAACTAACCGGTATGGACACCGAGCTCCTGGCTTTAATAACGTCCCTGCGTTTGGAACGCCCGTCCTTCAAGAATGTTCCTCATCAGTCCCTCGTGGCGCTCGTCTCAGTAGGAACGCTCGCTGTGGGTCTTCCAGCGTCGAGCGTTGTCCCCCAATCGCGCGTACGCTTTTGTGACATCTTGCAACAATCAGCCGAATTAGCGGAGGTCTCGGCGGAGGGCCGAGTAGCGGGAGGTTGTGAAAACAGGCGGGGGGCCTATTAGGGGAAAGGCGATCTGCATTCATCAGCAGTGGTAATAATTCTTCCTTAAGAGTTCTGATCAGGCTTCATCTGTAAGAAAGGGATGTTTACAAACACTGTCAGGGGCCCCAGCACAGCACCCTGTGGTGCTCCATAGCAATTGCCACACAATCATCTTTGTCAGTGTCCTCACTATTGATTTGTAACCAATGTTTGTTTTGTACTTTTCCCTGTTTTACAAGTAAAACACATTTTAGACCAAAGAATTTGAAAAATCATGCAAGGTGGGGACTTTTCAAAACTCCATCTTTAAACAGAATAGACGGGCAAACCTATAAAAAAAAAAAACAGATTAATTGGAATTGTATTTGTAATATAGAATAAATATAATGCTATGTTATTATTCTTGACACCATTGTTTCTTTAGTTTCGATTTTTTATTTATTTATATTGTTAACTGTGTTCGATCGCTATAATCTTTGAAAATGTACGCTACACTATAATCTTTAAGGAATTCCAGAAACTCCCGGTGCTTTCTTCTGGCTTCTGATTGGCTAAAATAGGTGTTGGTTAGGTTGTCACTGGACAACCTGTTGCTTTGCTTTTTTTGTGTGTTTGCGTTTTTTTTAATCCCAGTGGTATGGATAGATTTTTTTTAAATAAATTGATTTAGAATTTTGTTAAATTAGTATGTTATATTTGTATTTGTATTCTGATTGTTTGACTTTGTTGACACAGACTTGTTATTCATTGTTCAACTCAGCATCATTTAACATAATTCAGAAAATGGATGGATGAAATTTTCTTTACAAGTTGACGTGTGATTGTACGTCACTCTCTTTTATGTCTCTGAATTGGTCCAATGTCATAGCCTAATTTCTATATTGCTCTTTGTCCTCAAGCTCTTCAAGAAATAAATGGGCCCCTTCATTATGGTAAATATTAGGAAAATACTTTACAATCATATGTAAATATGTGTACATATTTATTCCCCACTGCACGTAGCAACTTGAGTGTTTTTGTTTAATGTATGAAGCCGATCATTTGACCACCTTTAAAAGTCCCATCGGTCAAACTTGCAAACATATTTCACTACAGCAGAAGCACTGTTTATATTGTAATATTCAGTCATTGCAAAGTGCCAAATTGCATTACTACTAGTAGTAATTCATAATAATTACAATAATATTATTGTTATTTAACTTTAGTTTCTAGTAATATAATAGGATTTCCTTCACATGCAAGTAGGTTTTAAATGGTTTCCTTGTTTTGTTTTGTTTTGTTTTATTCTCACTGTATCCATTTCAGGTGCAATGTGCTCCCTTCAACAATTGCCATCAGTCATCTTAATTCCATCATTCTGTCAAATGTGCTTAGTGCCAATTCACTTTATGACACACAAAAAGCTCCTCTTAATTGTACAAACGCCCATTCAGTTATCTGTTACAGTCTGTTAAAGCGTTTTTAAAGCCGCAAATTTGACCCAGCGATGTAGAAAAATTATTGTACGCCACTATTTTAATGCATATTTTGATTTTTAATTTACTTATCTGATAATTGTAATTTAATAATAATGTAAATGTGTTTTGAGGATCATAGGTAGATAGAGATTGTTTCAATCCATGAATCATTCTGTCCCATTTTGTGGTGGATATTGCCTCACTTTTCTTGCAACCCAAAAAAAAAACATAGTCTGGTGTCTTAACTATTTCTCCAAATTTGATTAATATATTTAAGTTTTATTAAATGCAAAGAAAAAAAACTATCAATTTAAGACGAAAAAAATACATGTTCATTAAATTCTGGAGAAATGAAAAATTAAATATGTAAAGAGACAGAAATATGTTTGAATTCTACATATGCACTTTCTCACTCTTTTGTCTTCTGCCGCATTTTTAAAGATGACTTTTTTTTGTTTTAGATCAAATCAAACTTTACTAGTAGACATCTAAATGCAAGTTTTTCACAGGGAAACATCTGCCAGGGTGTGTAAACGTATGAGCGCAACTGCATGCACCTGTGCAACAATACATCTGAATATTAAATCCAACCTCACCATTCACACACACACACACACACGCGCGCGCGCGCGCTCACAAACTTTTGTGATAGTGATTCAGTCTTTTCTCGTGCGTGTAAACGAATCCGTTTTTTGCAAGCGAACGCAGCACGTCATCCTCATTGACTTGTGCGCGCTCCGGTGTACTCCTCCTCGAAGTCGACGTGCGCGCCCCCGTCACCAGACGTTCTTTGGCTCCTCCAGGTGTCCGTCAAAGTGAGGTGAACCTTTTTTTTTTTTTCTTTTCTCTGTTTTGGACGTGTCTGTGTGCGCGTAATATTTCCAGTGGTGGGCGTGGCGGACGGGAAGAACGCTACCTCCACCTCCACGCGCGTCAGGTTACTTTTTTTTTTTTTTTTTTTTTGAGTGACAGCGTCACCATGGCGAATAATTCCACGCCGGGCTATTGTCTCTTCCGCGCCGTCCCCGGGCTCGGGTGACCGACCAATCAGGCTGCACGTCCGCGCGTGTTTGCCAGCTTGGAATAATATTTTTAAAAGGGAGCTCCTCCACGACAAGCTTGGAGAAGCAGGAGGAGGAGGAGGAGGAGAAGACTGCGGCAACTTTTTTTTTTTGTCTTGGTTTCTCCCCAACTTTGGAGGAAGGAGTTGGTTGGTTTTGTTTTGGTTTTTTTGGTTTTTTTCCATGGCCGGAGTGGAGTGTCACCTAATGGACTGAGTGGGAAGCACCCACAAAGTCCCCCCAGCTTGTCCACCATGTCCATGCTGCCGACGTTCGGCTTCACGCAGGAGCAAGTGGCGTGCGTGTGCGAGGTTCTGCAGCAGGGCGGCAACATCGAGCGCCTGGGCCGCTTCCTGTGGTCGCTGCCGGCGTGCGAGCACCTCCACAAGAACGAGAGCGTGCTGAAAGCCAAGGCGGTGGTGGCCTTCCACCGCGGCAACTTCCGCGAACTCTACAAGATCCTGGAGAGCCACCAGTTCTCGGCGCACAACCACCCCAAGCTGCAGCAGCTGTGGCTGAAGGCGCACTACGTCGAGGCGGAGAAGCTGCGCGGACGGCCGCTGGGCGCCGTGGGCAAGTACCGAGTGCGTCGGAAGTTCCCCCTGCCGCGCTCCATCTGGGACGGCGAGGAGACCAGCTACTGCTTCAAGGAGAAGAGTCGCAGCGTGCTGCGCGAGTGGTACACGCACAACCCCTACCCGTCCCCGCGCGAGAAGCGAGAGCTGGCCGAGGCCACGGGACTCACCACCACGCAAGTCAGCAACTGGTTCAAGAACCGGCGGCAGCGGGACCGCGCGGCAGAGGCCAAGGAGAGGTGAGCCCTTGGGACTCCAACTGCTTTGGGGAACGCATGTAAACTACCTCTACCACTACTACTACTACTACTACTACTACTACTGCTACTACTCAGACGCTCAGCAAGGTGGGGAGAACTTTTCCCATTCACTTGACTAGTTTACATTTGGGATAAGCTTTCGTCCGGCATGCAGCCGAGCTCACTAATGGATAGACACTATTCTGTACCTATAAAGATGAGATTTAAAATTTCACATTCATAAATTCAATTTGATAATTAAAAAAAAAAAAAGGATTTTGCTTCTGATGAGCCAATCAAAACAAAACTTGGAGGCCAGACCTAACTTGTAGGACCCTTGCCATATGCAGCTGCACACTCCCAACCTGTATGTAGGATATATTTTGTATATTTTGACTTTACTCGGCCATTGCATATTTTTTATTTTGTGGATTTTTACATATATATATTTTTGGACTATGCCTGACCATTCCATGAAGCTATTTATTTGTTCCTAAAATAAATTGTCTTCAAATTAATATTTACAGTATCGGTCAAAATGTACTCAGAAGACACTGAATGTATAATAACAACAACATATGTCTACGACCCATTAAACCGCAACTGGGCCCCTCATCTAACTTTTAGGACCCCTGCTGTATAGTAAATCCAGTTGTACTACATTTATATATATTTTTTATATTTGGATGACGTGATCATTCCATAGATCAAGCTTTTGTTCATCACACACCCAACCTCCCTATTATACATCATAGATTTCCATTCCAATTTAGTCACTGTATGTGACAATTATTACATTCATGTCCTCAATGTATTGATTCAAACAATTACTCCTGATGTCCCATCAAAATCACAATTTGGGATCTATTTTGGGGCCCTCGCCCAACTTTTAGGGCCGCCGCCATTAAAACCAATCCGACTCCCAACCCGCTTGTAATTTTCATATTTAATATTTTGACTGTATTTGACTATTCCATAAAGCAAACCTTTGGCACCTTGTACGTAACCTCAGTAAAATACATCATCTATTGCCACAACATTGAGATATACTCCACATAAAATGGTGATAATGTATACGTTTGCATTTGTGCAATTCATGTAATAGTGGTGGGTGGGGGGGAAATAATTTTTCCAGTACTGTATTATACTCCTGATGACCCATTAAAATCTGACTTGGGACCCGTTTTAGGGCCTTGACCCTAAAGTTGGAGACCCCCTGCCCTTTGGAAATGAATCAAAATATTCTGTACATAAAGCAATGTCAATGTCCACAGAAGACACGCCTTTCCATTAATGTAACTGTTTTATATTTTAATAATATAAATAGTATCTCACCACTGATGACCCAATAAAACCACAACTTAGGGCCCATTTTGCAGCCCCAACCCCAAGTTTAGGACCCCTGTGCTAGGAAGTCAAATGTATCCTTTCAACCTCACTCATGTATTGCCATAACAGCCATCGACATGCTGTACATCTTAATTCACACATAAAACATACATTTACATTCATTATTGTAATAGTTACAACAGTTTTGCACTGCTGCAATAAATCCTGGCCTTGGACCCATTTGGGGGCCCTGACCCTAAATATAGGACCCTGCCATATTGGAAATCAAAATACTGCCGCCGCTGTTCACTGGATAATTGTATTTTCCCTCAGCTCAATGACTTCACAACAATGGCGCCTTTGCCAAAATTATACGCTCATGACCCAAAACAGATCCCGGGTCAGTTGTTTTGCCCAAAATAAACTGCACTCTTGTTTTTTTTTTTTTTTTTCTTAAATTATTATTATTGCTGATTGTTGAGGAGACAAATAGAACTTTTTCAGTCATGATTGTTGTGTTAAATAAAATTGTGACATTAAAAAAAAACAATATTATCGCAATTGCTGATACATTTTGTATGTTTGGTCGCCAAATTGCAGCTTCAAAAAAAGTGAACTTCCGTGCAACATGTTGCTGAGACACTTTAGTGACGCTCCCCATTAAAAAAGTGAACATACTTTTCTGATTTTATTGAAGCGGTTGTGATGGTTGAAAGAAAACAAAAGGACAGGCCACGCTCTCATCTGGTGATACAAGTCTTTGATGTTTAATAACTACACTTATGATATATAACCGGTGCTTTCAGGAGCTATAAGAATCCAAAATATGTTGCTATATCCTGCAGATGACCACACAAGAAAACACCTCAGGGTTGTGTGCGCGCGTGTGCTTTCGAAGGGGACGAAGACATGTTGCTGTCAGGTGTTGGCTGCATGCTTGCATGCTCGGTGTCTTCTTTCACCCTCAGGCCAATAATTCGAGGCTGAAAGCTGCAAATAAATCACGTCTTCCCACACAGCGCGCGCGTGCATGTGTGGGAGAGGGACGACGACTTTAGGTTTAGGCGGCTCGCACATGTTGGCGTGCCGAATTTGCTCCGAATCCTTTTTATAGAGGAGGAGCACTCCATGAAAGCATTCCACATTTTCACACTACAAAAAAAAAACGTGTTGTCCAGGATTGCAACTGCTTTTAAAAAGTGCAAACATCCAACTGATTCAAGTGGTAATAATAACGCACACTTGGCAAATCTCACTAAAATACATCACCTATTGCCATAATACATAATCCTAATGCACACGGAAGTCATATATTCTCAACACAAAAAAAAAAAACATTACCAATATGTCCAGTTGGGGTGATATGATTGATGAATGAATCATCAGATAATTATCTTTATTGCACTTTTGTTTCATGATTGTGGTATTCTCAAATGCCCTCTAGTTTGATTTCAAAATAAAATAAATGTGTTCTGCCTGATCATGTTTTCTTCAAAGAATGGGACACTGAAAAAAAAAAAAGCTCTTGGAATTGACTTTATTGGAACATGTAAATCGGTTACACGTGATTAAAATATGAGGAATATCGGGTCAGTCACGTTTTTTCAGTGTACATGTTTTAAAACGTCTTCCAACATTTATAAGGACAGCTGTAGTTAATATAATAGCAAAAATACATTGTTATAATATTTTCCACCCAAAAACAATTTAGGTGTATTTAATTTAACTTTTACTGTTATAATACAGAAATTACACGGCTTTACAGTATAGTTACACTTGTCCACTGTGTATTATTGATGTGTACAAATGTCATTTTGTGTCATATTTAATTGTGGTCTTCATGCCAATCAATGTAAAGTTAAGAAAATGATGAATTTGCGTTTATTTGAATGCAATAATGAAGCGATTACTCACGACTTATAACATTTAGCTCGGGCAATGCATGTTATTAACTGTAATGGCGACGTGTTCGATATTTTTAATAGCATTTGCGTGCGTCATTTATGTTTTGCTCATGACAAAGGAATGCATTCTTTTGAAATGTGCAAAATATTGACAGCATGTGTGTGTTTGCAGGGAGAACAATGAGAACGCCAACAACAACAACAGCAACAACAACAATAACAACAACAATCCACTGACTTCCTCCATGAACGGAAGTAAAACTCTTTTGGGGAGCTCGGACGACGACAAAACGCCCGCGGGCACGCCGGACCACCACACGCCCCCGAGCCCGGCGCTGCTGCTGCACGGCTCCGCGGGCGGCGGCCAGCTGCAGGCCCCCTTGCACGGCCTGGCGCCTCCGCCCGGCCCCAGCGCCATCCCGGTCCCCGGAGGCGGCGGCGGCGGCGGCGACTCTGTGCACCACCACCACCACCACCACCTCCACCACCACCACCCCATGCACCACGACACCATACTGAACCCTATGTCGTCCAACTTAGTGGACCTGGGCTCGTAGAAGAAGAAGTTTGCGGAGGACGTTTTTCGCTTGTTTCCCCCTTTTTTTGTAATAGAGAGAGTGCAGAAATGTGCCAGTGGGGATTTTTTTTATTTTTTATTTTTTATTTTTAAAGAAAGCACTTAAAAAGGACAACATTTCCCCTTCAATTGGCAACAAAGGTGAGGTGGGTCCATTACAGTGGAAAGACAAACGAAAAAAAGTATTTTTAGCAAAATGTAACATGTCAGATTGTTGAAAACAATAATAATAAAAATGTCTTAATTATTGCTAATTGTTTTTCTAGGTGGATTAGATCGTTTTTCTTTGTTTACAGGGTTTTCTAAGAGAGCCCAACTAGTTTTGTTTTAGTTTTATTTATGCAGGGGGGGGGAGTGACTAAGGGGGAGTCGTCTTCAAGTGTCTTACATAAAGAGCCGTGATAAGATGAAATATCTTTCAATAATCTCTTGATATTATGATGATGATGATGATTATTATTATCATCATTTGGAGTAAAAAAAAAAAAAAAAAAAAAAAAAAAAAAGACTGCATGTGAAGTTTACACGATGAAGCCTAAAAGGAATCGCCTATAGTTTCATATAACCTTTACAATAAAAAGACAAGAAATATGGATTGGACCATTTCTTTGATTCAACGTGCAATATTGTTATTATTTTTATGATATTTTTACTGTTGGATAAATCTCAGCAAGGCAAACTGAAAACAAACAACACATGCGGACAATGATTGTCTTTCTGTTTTTACGATATTTTCTTCTGTTATACTTTATTACAAGCTAGTAAAAACATTTTTTCAAACTGAATTTAAATCTGCGCGCATGTGTCACATTAGTTCAAATGTTTTCAATTCATTATCATTCACCCTAATTAACCTCCCTTTAAAAGGCTAATTTGTGTGTTCTGATCAGTTAATCTTATTTACATGGGAAATTTAGTGATTATTAAAAAAGGAATGTTGCTGATATTTTCAAAATTGCCAAAAAAGTTATTTAATATAAGTTAATTCAATGCAAAATGGGCGAATTAAGTGAAGATTTCTGGCTGAAATGCTATTTTGAGTTTTGTTTTTTATTGGGGAAATACTTCAGTCGAAAACGAAGGATTTCCATAGTTGTGTGTGTGCACACAATCATGTTATTTTTCTAAATCGAAAAAAAGAAGAAAAAAATGTCTTTAATACGCCATCACAACAATGACGTCACTAATATTCCTTTTCGTCTTTCACCCATAGTGTGAATGTTTATGTTGTGTTTTGAAGAGACAAATAGTCATTACAAACTACGCAATGACGTCATCGGCGTCACCATGGCAGCGTGTCGTTAATGTGATGTTCCCCCACGCAAATGAGCGTGTAAAAAGTCTCGTAAAAGCCACAGAGCAAGGCAGGCCCACGAAACACTTCTCTTGGCGGACTAAAAATCATTAACAGTTTGACACTTTAAATCACGTGTCAGGATACAACGTCAATAGGTTTTCGATTTGAGAGGAATTGCATTTTTACTTGCAAGAAAATTCGACGTTTTTTTATGATTGTTTTTTTTTAATTTCTTTTTTAGCACTATTGCTTTTGTATTTTATCATCAAAATCCAAATTAATGCACGCTTCTAGCTGATTAAACATGTAACACAAGTTGGAACGGAGTTTGATAGAAGTATAGTTTAAAATGGTGTACATGCTCCCTAACTGTTCCAGCAAAAGATTCTTTTTGACAGCTTGAGTTTACTTTCAAACGAACATTTCACTCGGGAGCTGACATAAAAATGTACATTTGTGGAACTACTTCAACCTCTCGCCTGCGTCCAAGATCAGATGAAATGCAATCAGATAGCTTAAGTGGCCTTTTTTTTTTTTTTGCTTTGGTCAGTGTCAGGTGCAGCATGTAGTCTGTAAGGAGGGAACATTTTTAGTGTGACACATTACTGGTCCCACTGGGGAAACTCTTCACTTAGCTCCCCATCACAGGGGTCAGTGGTCAAACGTTTATTGCAGGCTGCTTGGAAAGGACTTCAGACTGTCCTGCTGATAGATATAGATTGATAGATTAATAGCATAATTATAAAGTCATACAATTGTGGCCAAAATCGGAACCCATTTCGAATCATTTGAAACACCATTTCATTATTGATTGATTTATTTTGTTTTTTTTTTTTTGCTTGGATTTAAGTTGCATTTAATGATTGGAAAATAAGATTATTATGTGATTGCTATCGTATGCAGAGCCCCGTACATGAAGTAAAATAGAAATAAAACATGTTTCTCGTGTGCACCAGAAAGTTTCTCATGCGTGCGAGAAAGTTACAACTGTCATCACATGACGTGCAAAAACATGTAACACGATTTTTGGCTATCACAGTTTTCTTACGTGTAATATGTGCTCTGGCGGTGTCTAATAAATGACATTAAATTACATCAATTATAAACACATTTATAAAGCTATTATCATATGGTTCTTCTGAACATTGATTTTTTTTTTAGCTGACATCCAAAAATCAGATAGACCTTAAGATCCAAATGATTTATATATATATATATATATATATATATATATATATATATATATATATATATATATATATATATATATATGATTTATATATATGTATAATATTCAGTATTAAAATAAATATTATGTGATATAGATCCTTCATCCTTCCTAAATAGTTATAATTTAATCAAATTTAAAGTATGTAAAAGAAAAAGATTATAAAAAAAAAAACTTGGCCATCCCCACCAAACATTTAATATCTCGA
This sequence comes from Phyllopteryx taeniolatus, assembly GCF_024500385.1. NCBI lineage: Eukaryota > Metazoa > Chordata > Actinopteri > Syngnathiformes > Syngnathidae > Phyllopteryx > Phyllopteryx taeniolatus. The sequence continues at coordinate 18,876,243 of NC_084512.1, forward strand.
AATATTTGTATTGCTTATCTAGAAAATGGGCGGCACGGTGGCCGACTGGTTAGAGCGTCAGCCTCACAGTTCTGAGGTGCGGGGTTCAATCCCCGTCCCCGCCTGTGTGGAGTTTGCATGTTCTCCCCGTGCCTGCGTGGGTTTTCTCCGGGCACTCCGGTTTCCTCCCACATCCCAAAAACATGCATTAATTGGAGACTCTAAATTGCCCGTAGGCATGACTGTGAGTGCGAATGGTTGTTTGTTTCGATGTGCCCTGCGATTGGCTGGCAACCAGTTCAGGGTGTACCCCGCCTCCTGCCCGATGACAGCTGGGATAGGCTCCAGCACGCCCGCGACCCTAGTGAGGAGAAGCGGCTCAGAAAATGGATGGATGGATGGATATCTAGAAAATGGCCCATTTTTGTGAGCCCTTACCCTTTTGACATTTGATCAATTTAAAAATATAACATTTTCCTACATTTCTTATTGCAATGGATGGAGAGCTCACCTCTTCTCCTCCTCCTCTTCCTCCTCCTCCTCCTATGTTGAGGTGAGCATGCAACATGTTTATGAACCTGCAAAAAGAGTTAAACCCATTCTGCTGCTGTCAGTGTACATTTTGGACTATACAGTATCAGGTGCATGCTATAAAACAGCAGTGTGTGTGTAGTGTATTGTGTTACAGTCAAAAAGGAGAGCAAGATGGTGGCGGGAGCTGAATGTTGAAAGAAAAAAAAAACATCTAGGTGCTTTCCCAGGTGTTAGCCACGTCCAACCTCTACCATTTGGTTGGCATTCAATCCACTCGGATGACTTTTCCAGCGATTGTCACTCGATAGCGTCTCATTAAATGAGTCTGACGTGACAATTAACGACACCTTTTTTGAAAGTTTTCCGCCGCATTGGGCTCGGTTGAGCCCCGAAGGGCACGTTAAAGCTTGTAGTGTTCAGAAAGACGCCTTCAGAGAAGTTTGAATTCAATAATATATTTATTAGTGTGGTGCTCGTTTGCGATGGTGTAGCGCAGTCGTTTGCAACCGCTGAGGAGAAATCAGATGTGCCATTAACCGGTCCGAAAGTAATTTTTTTATTTCCAAAGAGAATTAGTTTTGTTCATCCATCTATGTCAATGACGTATAGTGACAGACACAACAATTACTTTCGCAGAAGGTGCAATTATAACTTTGTCGCCACTTGTTGCCACTCATACAACGGAACAACAGCTTTGTGTTCAACTAAACAGGCCCAGAGTTCACCCGGAGTCAGTAAATACGCAGATAAATTGTGATGAGATCATCATTATATCAGAATTCATACTTTGTGGCGTTCCGTGAGATATTTTTCATGCAAATCACAGAATGTGCCTAAAAAGTTCTCTCCAGTTTTCCCCGTATAGTCACGACTCCATTATTCCGCTGCCGAGTATGAAGAAAATTAGGGGCGGCTGGCTTGACTGCTACTTTACGAGCGGAGGCTGGCTTGACTGCAGCAGAATTCCCCTTTTCACAGATTTGATTCTGAGAACCTATCCTCCGTTCATCGCTGAAAATGTCACCTACTGGCCGAAAGCCTACCTTGGTGCCGAGGAAAAATGTTGAAGTGACACATCACGCCTGAAAGACCATTCTAAATATTTTAGAGGCGTCAATTACTCCTGTGAATAATGATTTATTCCCTGCTGAATTGATATGTTTGCGTACTTACAAAGAAATGAAGACGTTCCCACCGTGTACTTTGAGGTTGCTCTCTTACCTTTCTCATGATCACCCTCACTTCACAAGATCTTGACCAAGGCCAATTGAGTGTCTTCCACTTTGCAACCGCAGCGCCAATAGTTGCCACCTTCTCGCCGAGCCTTTCAGCTGATGGTTTCGTAACCGAGTCCAGCCTCGCGCACATCTACAATCTTGTCCCTGACGTTTTTCGACAGCGCTTTAGTCTTTAAACCGTGTTATTGCAATTTGTTGATTGAAAATCGATTCCTCCAAAATTTCTTCTGTTCACACGAGTAGATCAGGAGTCTTGCTCATTGGTTGATGGGCACCTCTTGTAGGGGGATCAAATATTTATTGCACTCATTGGAATAATTTTTTTAAATTTTATATACCTTTTGTATTGTGTTTTTGTTTTTTTTAAGTATTTTTGACCGATATTCCCCTATTACTATGTTACTTTTCCATCGAGTGGAAAAGCATTTCATTGTTCTAGCGGTCACAACAAGTGACTGGAATAGATAAATGAACAAACATGACTTGTTTTAAAATGTATTTTTTATTTTTTTTTTAATTTCTAATAAAGACTAATTTTCTGGCCGATTAAGTGCAATTGGAAAATTTCCCACGGCACACCTGATGATCTCATAGCACACTGATTGGGAATGACCGCGCTTCACAAGTGTAAAAATCGGATGTCACTCATGATAGTGTAGACCTCCGCCAAGGCCCAACTGGAGGAAGAATGGTGCTCGTTTGTTTCCAGGGGATGGGGACGCTCGGCACCACTGATGCCAATTCCGGTATTTGCAGTTTTGTCCAGATTCCAAATGGCTTATCCTTAGCCCCAATGGCAACTGGTTGAGTTTTCGAAATCTGATCCAGTTACGCAGTGACAATTATTGGAGCATGCAGACATCAATCAACAGGCAGAGGTGGGTAGTAGCACGTTTTTACTACTCCATTATTATTTATATTAACTCTCTCCTTTATTTGTATTTCCCTGCTTTTTATATTTTAATTTTGTAACCATTGAGTAATGTGTCACGCTAACCTGGTTGCACTATTGGCTCTCGGGACTTTTTATTTTTTTTCTATTTGTTTACGATGCTCACGTACAACTGCGAGGCCTGAGACTCACCGAGGGAAAGTGAGAGACAGAGGATGGAGAAGGACAGGAGATTTCCAAAGTTGTTGTCTTAAGTGGCTTCTGGAAATCGAGCTGCATTCCACTCTAGCAACAAGAATCCCGCGCCCCACCGTCGTCCAACTCCGAGTTCTCGTCTCGAAGAGGAGCTACTGCATGTACAACCTTTAAACTTTGAGAGGCTTTGGGCTTATTTAGAGCGTCACATCTCCTAACCTTTATACCAACTTTCCTTGACCTTTCTAGAAAAGGTCATCAGGTCGAGGCGAAATGAAAAGGTGCTTCATTTCGAACATAGGAAAAGACAGCACTGTTGACCATGAATTCGACTCCACTTTTCCTAAGCAACGTCATCGCGCGACGGCCTGGGGGCCAGATCTGGCCCGCCGCACCACTTTATGTGGCCCGCTAAAGCAATGAATTACTTGTTTCTTGCGAAATAGGTTGGTTCTTTTCATTTTTTTTCAGCAATCCCTTCTTAACAAACAATAGCTGTAGACTTAAAATGTGTGTGCCGCAATTTTCCATGACTTCTGATTTCAAATTCAATTTGTTGTTAACAATATACGCAACAATTAAATGCTGGGACAATTTTGTATATGAAATAATATAGTGAGGTGACTATAAATATACTGTATATGGTTTTCATAGTCATAAGGGGAAAACCGTAACTGTGATGTGGCCCGTGACAAAAATGAGGTCGACACATAGTATTTGTCCTGCTCATCGAAAGATAGATATTTCAAAATATTGTTCTTTTATTATTTCATTTCTATTTATTTTCTTCATGTCTTCTTGGTGAAGTTTTGTATATTGGCCAGCCGCACCTGCTTAGCCCATCTGAAGTTGACTTTATATATATAAATATAAAATCCTGCTACTATTTACAGTTTTTTCTATGCCAAAACGAGTGCCAAAATAGCTCCTCTGTTACTCTTATCAGCTAATTGGTTTCTCAAACATTTGACATGAATAATACATGGCGAAAAAAAAAACATGAACTTTTAGCCTGGCACCTCCGCTCCAAATGTTATTTTTCAATCACTGTTTGGGGCTTGGAGGGATTTACTGAGCTTGTGCAACAACACATTTTACCGTCCACGGCTTTTCTGGCCCATCTTACGAGCAGCAGAGGAAGGGAACTTCCTTGTCATTCTCGTCAGGAATTGCCGTGAACGCGTGTGTGTGTGTGTGTGTGTGTGTGGGTGGGGGTTCAGCTAAAAATTCTCACACGTTCAACCTGCCAAACAGCTGAGATTGCACAGTTGATAAGCACGCACATGCTGTAACACCGACACATCCAAGTAGGAAAGATGGTCTGTTGCTTTCTTATGCAACCTTTCCCCGCATTGGTGTGTTGACACACACTGCGTTAAACTGACAATAGGAAATATTTTTGGGGGTGGGGGCAGCAATAACAATAACTTTGTTTTTTCTCTGGGAAGTATGTCATTTTGCTACTCCAGCACTGAGAGGAAACATGTAAAGTTCAGGTTTTTGTATGTTTTATTTATTTAGCTGTGGCATTTTTTAAACATCTTCAAAGATATACACTATCTTTTTTTTTCATACTTGGGTTTATTGGACAACAACAAAAAGACAATAGCCCTATTTGAGTGAATGCATGTGGAAGTGGCCTCAATATCTTAGCATTAAGTAGTACACTTGACTTGCTCTGCGCATGGAAATCATGCTGTGTGATGCGTGTGGATAATATTTGAAAGAAAAATTGCATGGATTGGACCTTGCAGGCCATCTTTCTGCCTCTTGTCACTGGCGCTTCAGTATATTTAACATTGCATGTCATTTTTAAAAGGGGTCAATCTGACTCGCAACATAACGGGGAAGTTAACTTCAGATTTTGGACAATTCCATGCTCCCAAATTTGTGGGGAACAATGTGTGCTTAACGGTGCCAGGGTGACTTTGCACCAGTGCACAAATACACGGATGAGAGAATTTGCTGTGGGTGAACTCCACTGGCCTGCAGAGTCCTGACCTCAACCCGACAGAACACCTTCGGGACGAATTGGAGCCAGGCCTTTCTTTTCCAACATCAGTGTGTGACCTCACAAAAAGTCCCATAAACACACTCCTAAACCTTGCGGAATCATATTAAACCCTATGGATTAACAATGAGCTCTTGATTAAATTCATATGCGAGGAAAGGCAAGTGAGCGAATACTTCGGGCAATAAAGTGTCTTATGCAGACGTTGCACATCCGAAATTCAAAGTCAGACCCCGAACCAACAAAAACTATATGATTGGGCATCATTGCATAACCCTTGCCCTTTATAAGGCAAGGAACATTTTTCTGGCGACCGAAACTGAAATCTCGAGTATAGAGCCACGTGATTCTCCCAATCAGAAAAAAGAGATAACAAACTGGTATGATCACGTCTCTGTGTTACTGTAATTCAAAATGACATAATGTAGTTGACTGCTACGGATATTAGTTGCACGTCTAGGTGGTTTTGTCACATGATTGCAGCTGAACATTTACATAGAAAGGCAATGCATTTGCCACATTTATACTAATGCAGCTGTTACCTTCCCCTCATTGGTCCTCTGATCATTTACTGTGTGTGCACGTGTGTGTCTGTGTGTGTGTGTGTGTGTGTGTGTGTGTGTGTGTGCATGCATGTGTGTGCATGTGCGTATGTGTGTGTTAGTCACGTTCTCGTGTGAGCTGCTGGAGGTCCTGCTTGTTGCCTTGCTGCTTGATTAGCTTCTCCGCTTGTGGGCTTGATTCAAAAGCAATTGTGTGGCATATTGGGACAAACATGCCACTGGGTGTGATTGCACCATGAGTGGCTGTCATCGTAAACGGTTAAAAAATAATAATAATTAAAAAAAACACGTGGTGGAGGTGTACGGTGCAGGGGGGTAAACTGACCTTCAAGATTGTTTATACACCATTTGTGCATTAGCGCACACTTCACTTGACACACATACACACTCATACAAATATGACAGTGCGCATGGAGGTGACGTGCATCTAAGGAAAGTGAAAGACCTGCTGTTAAACTGCTTTTCTTGTTAAAAAAAAAAAAAAAGGTTTTATGAAGAATTCTAAAGTTGAGTCTGTAGTGCCCCCTGGTGGATTAGTTGATCATTGCAGTTCATTGATTATGAGCTGACATGTTTCGGGTCTGGTGTTTACATATGGAGAGCTAAATGTTACTGACGCGTCTGGACTGGTCGTGTTGACGCATTCACTAACTGGTCACTTGGGTGACCACTCCAGGCTGTACCCCGCCCCTCACCCCAAGGTCAGCTGGCAAAGGCAAACATTTTGGAAAATGGATGGATGGATGGATGGATGGATGGATGGATGGATGGAGTGAGTTTGCAGTGGTGTAGAAGTTCACTGCATCATCCTGAGAACTGCTTCTAGTATTTAGACCCATACAAGTAGACCAATAAGGTCAGCTAAATATTCGAAACATCTTTGGAGATGATGCACTTGTCGCCCAAGCACAATAATATACACCTCCATAGAAAATAGCAGCATCTACTGTACAGTAGATGCTAAGTGGTATATGTTGTGTTTGAATGAGATGCAGTATAAAGTCATTAGTACACAGAGAGCTCAGTGCAGTATGTGTGTGTGTGTGTGTGTGTGTGTGAGAGAGAGAGAGAGAGAGAGAGAGAATTCCTTACTGTGTGTGCATTCAAGCACATTTCAAGTGTTTGTATGTACTGTGAACACACACACACACACACACACACGCACCTGACATTTAAATGAATGGATGTGACATCTTAATCCCCCCTTGCAAACACACGTACAACATCCCCTGCGGGTTTTAAAGGCCATCAGGTGTGTTGGACAGCCGCATTACAAGTGATGAATCAAAAGAGACCAACGTGCTTGCACAGAGATTGGAGCTAAGCCACTAAACGTATACTATACATATATACGTTGTTGTTGTTGAGTTCAATTTGATGCAATTTCCGGGTCTTTTTGATGTCAGACATTGTAAAGAGTACTGGTTGTGGCTAATAGTTTTTTTCTTTACCCAAATAAACACTGGGAACACACAAATTGCTGTAATATTATTTCATATTTCATACTTAGATGAGAAGATGGATGGAGTACCAAAATCACTCGCCCATAGCACTTTTTGGGAACCTGCCACTGGGTACCAACCACAGTGATAGGGTACCAAAAGAGGCGGAGCTAGCTGTAGTCCAGCCTGTTGATTGGCGGATGGCAAATGTTGTCTTCCCTAACGGAAGGCGTGTCTTCTTCTTGTCAATAAACCAAGCACATGCATTCGGTACCAAAAAGACACGACGCGGCTCCCTTTCTGGAAGTGAACACCCAACCGACATGTCTGCTGTCCTAAAAGCAGAGCTAGACACAACGGAGCCTCTTGATTGGTTGACAAAGAATCTTCACTTACAGAATGTAATGCATGGCTACTTTTCGTTAGGGTACCGAAAGGGGCAAGGGTAGCCACGTGGCACCTAAAGGGCCCTTCCAGAGCAGGAGCTGTGTCGAAGAAGACACAGAGACTAAACTAGGCCGCTTGGGGGCCTGAGTGTGAGTACGCCAGTGTGGAGGAGGAGGCTTCAATAATGCATGGGTAGAAAGGCGGGGGGGGGGGGGGGGGGGGGGGCACCTCGGGACAAGGGGGCCGACTTTAAAGATGTGACTCATGTACAGGAGGAGTGCATTAAAAATGGAACGAGTGGTCGGACAAAACAGCCGGATCCCCTCCGATTGGACCCCGCCCACACTTTTAACGCACAGACAGTGAAGTACACACGATGGACAGTATGTGGAGTGAAAGTCGTGAAGTCGCTCATGCCAAGGGGAGCAACTGGAAGAGAAGAGCGATCACGCACAGATGATCACTTGGCTTCGTTTACTGTACAGGCAAAAGTATTGGGACGGCTACAGATGCCACTGGCGTGCTGCGAGCTTCATGGCCGGTGAGGCGCTGATGATGTTCGAGTCAGACACAGTCCAGGATTCTCAAGATTACTTCGAATTTTCTTTGAGTCCTCCCCGATTCGTTACAGTGCCGTGAAAAAAAGTATGTAAATATACCGGACAAAGATAACCCAAGTAAAAATGGTAATTTCATTTAAGGAAAAAAAAAATACTTTTCAAAGATCCCCGGTCCTGTGTGAATACATCATTGTTAAATGGTGAATTAACTGAAATACTTGGCCCATAACGATTCGATTGTATTTTCCCCGCTGGAGGCAGCACTTCATCGGCAAGCTGACAAATCAGACTTTTGTCAACTGATGCACTGTAGCGGGATCATGCATGTGGTGCATGCGGCGGACACATCATCAAACATAAATAGCCCCCACCCACACCTCGACAACTTAGCCAAAAATGTATACGTGCCTGTTATCAGACTATCTGTGCAGCTCTGCTTACCTTTTAGCTTTGGAATAATAGACCTTACGCGTGGTCCGGCCACTGCTTGGAGATGGCAGATCTTCCGTCAGAGTCGCTGCCAAGTCACGGGTGGAGAAACGTAACGTGGGGTGAAGTTGTGTAATTTAGTTCGCTCACAGATACATTTTTAGAAAAACGCAGTTAATAAAAGATTGACGTTTTTCACACTTGATAGTTTGGCAGGCGCCTCAAACACAATATTTGTATACAAGCTATCAAAAAATCCAACTTTCTGTTTTGCCTTGACAGACGTATGTTCTCTCTGAAAGTTACATAAACATTTCAAACATTTAGTGCGCTCCGTGCGGCCCCGGGCCCTGCAAGCCAACGAGAGCGCCTATAAACTGACCTCGGTGACCCCACGTGACGGTTTCGGAAACACGCACGTGAACCTGAAAGCAAATTTAGGACAAGTGAGTGGCCGCAAAGCGAGGAAATAATAATACAAATGTTCTTGCCCCCGGCGTGTCCGGGGCTTTCGTCCTGCCGTCTAATGGCGGAGTCGGCCCGCAGCGGCCGGCGGCCTTTTTTACTGCCCACTTACAGTGAAATCTTCTCTGTAACCTGCTCACCGTGCCCCTCCTCACCACAATAGGCGGGTTAAACTCTAAAAGGCCGCGCTCCAGCGGAGGCCATTATGCCCTCGGCGTCATATAAACGCACACGAGTCATTCATTGGGTGCGTGGCAGGTCTCAGGGTATCAGTGTTGGCAAATGAAGCAAGGATCTGGGTTCCATTACACAGGCTGAATCTCAGATCTTGCACTAAATGGAGACGCTGCTTCAGTGTTCCAACATCGTTTGACTTTTATGTCATCAAACTTTGATGACCGCGTGTGTGTGTGTGTGTGTGTGTGCGTGTGTGTGTCGCTTGTGCCTTCGCTGCAAACATGGCTGTAGTGTTCACGTCTTCACTCTTTGACATTAACTACTGGGGATGCAAAACACCGATATGATAAAGTGGAGGTATTGTACTTGCCACCGCCATGGAGCTTCTTTCTTCTTCTTTGTTTTTTCTAGTGTGCATGTGGATACGTGTAAGTGTATGTGTGTGTGTGTGTGTGTGTGTTATTTTTTAATTTATTTTTTTACTTCCAGTTTTTGAGCTCGCAATCATTTTTTTGTTCCCATTATGTTTGTGTGTGAATAACAACAAACTAATTATAATATAACAAAAATGGAGGGGGGGGGGGGGGGGGAAATCCAGATTTTAAAAAAATAATAAATTCCCACAAGTATGATCCCTACTAAAAATTGTGACTTTAATATTTTGACATTAATTTCCATTCATGTCATACTTTTTAAGTCAACATTTTTTTGTGTGTATTATGTTCTAAATGGAATAAAAAAGTGATACACATTTTTTTTTTTTTTTTCAATTTCTTAAATTTTAACTGCATATTCCTAATCCAATTAATTTATAAAATACCTTTTAAAATATATATTTTTTAGAACATCTCATGTCAAATCCCTGTTTATTAAGCGATTTTTCTGATCTAAAGTGGATATAAAAAGTCTACACACCCCTGTTTGAATGACAGGTTTTTGTGATTAAAAAAGAGAAAGAGAGGGACCAAGAGAAATCATTTAAAAACTCTAATGTGACCTATGATCTGTACAACTTGACTCAGAAAAAGAAAAAAGAAATCTTTTAGAGTGGGAAAGTAAAAAGCAAACACCTGAGATCAAGTGGTTGCAAAAGCGTGCACACCCTCTTGTACTGTCACTGGGTTTGTGGCCGTGTTCAAAATGTGAAATTACGCATAGTTGTGGGTTAACCTGCAACATGTAAAATGCTGCACTCTCTTGCCACAGTATTTGGTAGACCCACAATAATAGCATTTGATAGGAGAGACCCAATAAAAAAATGTATTACTGCAACAATATTGCTTATTATGGTGGTTGTGCCCTTTGTGGTGGTGTACAACTGCACTGTGTCATCCTAAGAAATGTTCCTAATGTTCTGGTTATTGGGTGAGATTGACAATTCTTTGGCCATTCACCTGAGAGGACAATATTTATAGGCCGATTTTATTTTTTGAATCACTCTTCTATTGGATGTTATTCGACTGAGCAGGTGTACCTCATGAAATGTCCCGTGAGTAAAAACGTTCACGACATCTCCGCTAGATGGCAGTCAAGGAACACGTTTGGCTTCGCTGCGGTCAGCAAGCCCCCTGCGCACCCTCCCGGTGGCGGCGCGTGTGCTCGTGCGCGTGCGCGTGTCAACTGGGAGTGGCGGCTGCCCTAATCCGCGCCATATAGCGTTGTAAATGGGGGATGAATTGATAAGGGCAACTGAGCGTCGGTCAATCCCTGACCTTTTGTTTGGGTTTACTGCACAAAAAGCCTGCGTCACGCCAGGGGAGGCTTTTGGCCTCGCTTGAAATGAAAGACATCTCTGCTATTGATGCCATAAATGTGCTCTGCTGCAATATAGTGCAATGTGTATCCTACAGATTAAACCATTGATGTTGGGTTCATTCTGTGGATCGTGATTACATGCAGCACACTTTAAAGGGCACAGCTCGGGCGAGTTGAAGTAGCATAACCCGGAAAGTGTGCGATATGGTTTTACGCCCAGCTCATTTGCACACGTGCGCTTATGTGACATTGTCCACCATAAACGCAAACAGGCTGACAAACAAGGCAGATGGCAGGAACACACGCTAAACATATTTTGCCGTCCTATCCTTAACATATGCTCGTGTTTTACGCATGCATGTGCGTGTGTGCGGCGACTCCGGCGTGTAAAGTGCACGCTAAGAAGGCCTGAGAACGGCGGGAGAAAACACAGGTGCTCGAGCTCTATTTAAGCTGCTCAGCCACTCTGTCCGCTCGGTGTGCACAGGGCGAGAGATCACAGCTTGCACCCGGTGGCCTTCCACAAACAACACGCACACACACACACACACACACACACACACACACACACACGCGCGCGCGCATATATGCACAGTAACCCCCAACCCCCCACCGAGCCACATATGTGGATGCAAAGCCTGAGCGCGTGCACGCGAGAGGCTGAGCGCACGCTCGAGTAAGTATGATGCTGCTGGGCTGCTTTCATGTCGCGCTAACACACACACACACACATACACATACACACAGTGCACTTTGAGAGTAAACATCATGACGTCTATACAACAAATTAATAGGAGAGCATCTTCAAACAGTGTGTGTGTGTGTGTGTGTGTGTGTGTGTGTGTGTGTGTTGCATGCAATAAGTGTACAACAAGCAGCAGGTGCACGGCGCGTATAATTTACACAGCAGACACGCCGGTGAAAGTCGTGAGTTAACCTGCAAAATGTAATATGCAATCATCTGTCCGTTATGATGGATCATATTATCTCTCTATCAACGCGCCAGGGGAACCTCACTCCATTCACAAATATGTTACAAATATTAAATAATGATAGCAACTAAACTGATTGTATTTACTACTAATAAAAAATAATATAAATATAAAAAAGTGATATAATGATAACTCACAACTATATCGTGTATATAATACAGTACTGTATATTATTATTATTATTACTATTATTATTATTATTGTTGTTGTTATTATTATTATTATCTAGGCAGATTATTCGAATATTATTATTTATACAAACGCCTTTCAAGGGACCCAAGCACACGTAATATACAACAAATGTATGGTATCGTTCAAAATTATTAATTTTTTTTTCAACTAATCGGGCAAACTATTAGAAGGAGCTCCCACTATGAGGCGGTGCAAACTATATTTGATTTGTGCGGGTGTGCCTAATTCTTTGGAAAGGGAGCGTTTATACTTCCAAGCAGTTATGAACGCAGTGTCCACGATTGAGATGGCATTCGTTCATGTCCCCAAATAAATACATACATAAATCAATGCATATGCATATGTCTCATCATAAGGAGCCGTTTCATTTTGCTTGCTGATGAGCTGCTGCTGCTGCTGCACGAGGACACACCAATGGCCAACTTGTGTGCAGTTAAGCGGCGAAATGTGGAAAAAGAAAAAAAAAAAAAAAGAAACAAAAAACAGGGCAGGGCAAGTATTTCTCACTGCCAGACTCTTAATAACACCTCCCTGATTCCCCCCCCCCCCCCCCCCCCTCCCCTCCTCCCTTCCCCACGTCTCTATTAACTTTGGGGATTGTAGAGTTGATAAAGCCTTCGATGCCAAACCAAAAACAACAATCCCAAAGTATGTTGTGTGACAAGTTGAAGCGGCAGGAAAATCGGAATTCAAGTAAAAGTGGGCCCGGTTCGGCGCCGTGTGATTGTCTCACATTCTTGGCGTTGACTCTCGTGTAAGTATCACACACACAGATTACTCCTCGCTAAGTTCTTTTGTGTGCTGATCCATATTTGACTTGACACATCACGAACACGACCCCCCCTCCGCACACACACACACAGACACACACACACACACACGCTTCCAGACGCGCCCACGTATGTTTTGCAGTGACACGCCCAAACCTTCGAGGCCTAATTGGACTTCAGTCAGATACACAACCCATTTATATGCAATTTACATTTTTCAAACATCTATATATTTCAGAACTTTTTTTTAAAAAGACCTGCAGGAATCTACACCTTTAAAAAAATGGGTAAAAATTATTGGCTTTATTAGTTATGCCTGTTTTCTATTGTCTTGTAATACTCCAATTTGAATAGTTTAAGTTTCATTTGAATCAGAAGCACGACCTCGCTATTAAAAAAAAAAAGTTACGTGTGTGTATGGTAACGTGTTTGATGGTACCAAAAAGGCATCTGGCAGATAATTGGTTCTTTCTATAATAATAATAATCATCATCAGCATCGTAATAATAATAGTATCATACTAAATTAATGTTTCAATAATAATACACGTTCATAACTGTAATTTTTAAAATACTAACGTGAACTACACGGCACTAATCCACAAAACCAAGTAAAGTGTACGCCCTCGAAGTTTTTTATTTATTTATTTATTTTTAAATCAATGATAGAATAATGAACTAAAGCTTTTTTTTCTTTTGGTGGGGGGGGGGGGGGTCAAAATAGGAGCTTTATTTTTTTTTCGCAAGAATGCCTTTCCCCCTGTTAAAATATGTCCTCTCTCTCTTCCTCTTTTGCATCTTCCAGTGAATGTTTCAAATGTTCTACACAATTATCCTAACCCAAAAGTCTTCCCCAAGCTGGCAGGCCTTAGAGGTTCCGTTCTAGACATTTTTTGGGGGATCTCTTCAGAGTGTATGTGTGTTTTTGCTTTTGGGAAATTTGGCTTTATAAAAAAATATATATATATACATTAAAAAAAAAAGGTGTAAAAGCAGGACAGGAGACTCTTAAATCCACACTCAACACAACTCCCCCAAATCCTGCAAGTGTCCTGTGACAAATGTGCTCATTGGTTGGAGATTTAACTGCAAAAAAAAAAAAAAAAAAAAAAAAAGCCGACTTGCCCCTGTTTTTGAGAGGGGGGGGGGGGGGAGGGATGGGCGCGGGGGTGCTTGTCGTCCCGGGAAGAAAAGCTCTTTTGAGAGGGCCACAATGGCAGATTGGGCCATGGGAGGAGTCCTATCGCGATTAGGCCATTTAATGGCGCGTTTACTTAATTTCTGCATTCACCAGCAACGGTAAACAAAAGGTGGAAATGGCACTCACCGTTTTGGGGGTTTGTTTTTGTCAGCATGTGTGCATCTTACATTGAAACCGCAGGTCACGTGTGAGGCGGTGTACCTATTTGAATGACACACAATGTGACAACATATTTCCCCCCGCCGTGTGTCGCTTAAGCTCCAAAAGGTTTAGGTGAGTTGACCCCCCCCCCCCCCCCCCCCCTTTGCCTGACTGTAACCTGCTTCAGCCATAAACCCGCAGAGATGAGCGCTAAAGCCCCCACAATCCAATAATGATCCAAAATGAACATGTGTTTAGCCACTTATCGGATGGAGAGAGCCACTCAAAATCACGCCAAAACATTTCAATTAAATATTATATTTGATTATTTAGAAAAACAACATAAGATCCTATGATATTCACATATAAAAACATGGTTTGAAGGTGAGGAGGAGGAAGAGGAGGAGGAGGAGAAAGGAAGAGGAGGAGGGTCCACATTGTGATATGCGCAAATGTCACATACATAACAGACAGGCCTTCAGCACGTGAGTGTTTTCAGTTTGGAACAAATATTTTATGTAGGAACACCAAGTCGAGAAAAGTGAGGGAGGAGGGGGTAGAAAATAGGATGAGTGGGTGGGACAGCTGGGCAGCCAGAATTATGTACAAGCATATTTTTACACGTATATTACACAGCGGGAGAATGGTGGCATTGTTTTTGTTTTTTTCTTCTTCAGGTATACATCATCCCATATATAAAAAAAATAAAATAAAATTGCAAAATAAAAATCTGACACATTGTTTTGACCCACACAGGCAGTGACAAAAAAAATAAAATAAAATTGGAAAATAAAAATCTGACACATTGTTTTGACCCACACAGGCAGTGACAAAGGAATATTATTTTATCTCTTTTTTTTTGGGGGGGGGGGGGAGCAAAAAAAATATGAAAACAACAACAAAAAAGGTGCTGATACGACTTGAAATGATTGTCTGGTGAACAAAAAAGAAAAAAAATAGAAAAATGCATCTTGTCCGCGTGACGTCATCACCAAAAAGAAATGGTCCAAAGGTTTTGATTCCCTCTGCTCGATGCAAAAGATTTTCATTTTAAAAAGAAACAAAGAAAAAGGAATATTCATGCAAGTCTAGTTTCGTTGGTGTGTGAGGGGGCGTGAAGAAGAGGAGGAGGACGAGGAAGAGGGTATAGCATGGGTCCTTTTTTGAAAGCGCTTTTAATTAAAAAAAAAAAAAAAACACGTGCTTTATCTCTTTTTATGTAATATTTATAGCAATCGGTCCTTTTTCTTCCTCCATCCAAGTCCTTTTTTTCCTCTCAGGTCCATTTTCCCTGTAAATAATTCTCTTTTTCTTGTGTTTTTTTTTTCTTTTTCTTTTCCCTCCTGTTTTGTTTTGTTTTCTGCGTATCATACGTCGCACTCCGAGTCACTGGAGGTGACGGACAGGATGGAGGTGCCGGTGTCGACCCGCTCCGTCATGCTGGACACGCTGGTGGTGGGACTGGCCGCCGTCGAGGGCGACTCGGCCGAGCTGTGAGGGGTGAGGCCGGCCTCGGAGAGGGACCTCATGCCAGCCGGTCCCATTGCTTGGTGCTGGAGCCTGCAAAGGACAAGGAGGGGGGGGGGGGGGGAGAAAAGCGTGAGTTTTAGCACCCAAAAAGGAGCGAAATGTCAATTAGACTTTTTAGAAGGCACCCCCTTTCACCGCGAGCACCCCTCCTCATCGTGCTCCCCCTTTTTGTGTTTTTGTTTTTTGCAAAAAACAAGCTTTCCCCCCCCCCCCCCCCCTTCAGCTCCCTGCAGCCAAGCATCCACGCCTCTTATCAACCCGCTTTCGGGGGCACAAAACGCGGCACTGCTCGGAGCGAACGTTGCCACGTCTGCTTTTATTCTGCAGTCGAAGCCACAGAAATAACGTCGCCGTGAACGGGTGACGCGGTGCTCGTTGCAATCATCCTAAATGTCGATTTGCAATCCACTCATGATAATAACTCCACCGTGGTGGCAGGCGGGGGATAATAATATCAGCGTGGAAATATATCTGCACCGTTAAGAACGCCTTTCATATGGCTTACAGCTCATCTGCTCGTGTATTCTTCTTCTTGTTTTTTTTTTTAATCAATTACAGCATTTTTTCATTTTTTTTTTTTGTAGTGCAGTGATACCACACTTAATGTTATGAATACAAATGCTTTTAAATATATCAATGACATTTTCTATTATCCCCTGCACGGGATAATCTTAATGTGCAACGATGCAAAGTGACTTTATAAGGCAGCAAAAATGTGTTCGTAACGCGTGAATAAATAATAAAGTGAAATAGAACATTTCCCCCCCACCCCCAAAGAATTCTGATCTATTTGAAAGTCTCGAAAAATGTGTTTGAGCAAGATATTAAACATGAACGCTTTCCCATATTCAAGTATTTTTAAACCCCTTTAGAAATATTTTAAATATGTGAAAATGCGAAAGAAGACGTGAAAGAAGTAACATAGAAATAACAAGAATAAATAAGAGCACGTATTATAGGTTCGTTCTGTGCAAAAAATGGCGATAAAACGAAGTGACAATCCAAAAGTAATTTCCTATTTGATCGTGACTTTCAAAACATGGGTGTCAAAAGACATTTTCAGCGCAAAGCAATTTGAGATGTGATCGTGATTTCCACTTCTAAATTCTCGAATGCGTGTCCGTAATTTGCCGAATTCAAGCGTAATTCGCCAGGAAAAAAAGACGCCGGATGGGGGTCGAATCCGCTCGCGCGACCCTCGCGGACGTTCGCAACTCGGCGGCCGCTTCCGCGCTCCCGTCGGCTCCACCGACCTGTTTTTGGCCGCCGCGGCTCTGTCTCGTTGCCTCCGGTTCTTAAACCAGTTGCCGACCTGTGTGGGAGTGAGTCCGGTGGCTTGCGCCAGTTCCCTTTTCTTGCTGGGGTTCGGATAGGGGTCCTGCAGGTACCACTCCCGCAGCAGGCTCCGCGTCCGCTCCTTGAAACAATGCGTCTTCTGCTCGCCGTCCCAGATGGTCCGAGGCAGCGGGAACTTCTTCCGCACGCGGTACTTGTCCACCGGACCCAGCGGGCGTCCGCGCAGCTTTTCGGCCTCCTGGTAGTGCGCCTCCAGCCACATGGCCTGCAGCTTGCCGTGCGAGTCCTTGGTGAACTTGTGGTTCTCCAGGATGTGGTAGAGGTCCCTGAAGTTGCCCGTGTGGAAGGCCACCACGGCGCGGGCGCGCAGGATGGACTCATGCTTGTTGATGGCCTCGCACGCTCCGGGCGCCACGGGCAGGGACCAGAGGAAGCGACCCAGCCGCTCGATGTCGCCGGTCTCCTCCAGCGTCTCGCAGACGCTCGCCACCTGCTCCGGGGAGAAGTTGAGTGTGGGTAGCTGGAACATGGACGAGTCTTCCGCGGACCTGGCGGCGGGCGCGCTGGTCGCCAGCAGCAGCGGGCGATCAGCGAAGCTGGGCAGGAAGAAATGGGAGGGATAAAGCTCTAAGGGCGAGCGGAAAACCATGGAAATGACCTGAGAGGGAAACCCAAATTATGGAGGAAAAAAAGAGGGGGCGAAAAAGCCGCGGCGAAGTTGCGCCGGAAAAAAAGCAGATCGAATGATTCAATGGCTGTCGCCTAATGACGCCAGCCTCATAATATCTCCCCCCTAAATCCGCCGTTGAGTGTAGCATTGAAACATTTTGTTTCCCTTTTCTATTGGTCTTCTTGGTGTCGCCGCGCCGTTGCCATGGCAGCGCTGCCAATCACTGTCAAGCGTGCCAATCATTAGCCAGTACGTAGCGCGAGGCTTTCACCGCCAGTGCCGCGCGCACGGGGGGTTATCAGGGGCTTCCATCGCCACGGCAACCCCCGCAACCCCCGACCCCCCATCCTCTCTGGCCCGCCCCTCCCTCCCTCCTTTTTATACACACCCGCCTCCATCGCAGCCTATCTGCTGCACGGAATGAGCAATTAGAGGGTGGAATATTTTTGCCATCTTTAACGAGGCGCGATAAAGCAACCAGGGGCGGGGGGGGGGGGGGGGGGGGGAAGAAAAATAGGAGGACGCAGCATGCGGGAGGCGGCAGACGAGGCTTTAAATGAGGCGCACAAGTGGACGATTTGCAACTCGGGACGCTTAGTTTTCTTACAAAAAGAAAAAGAACTGCAATATAGCTGAATCAAGTATTTCTTTTGCGTGTTTTTCTCTCTCTCTCAATTTCTCTTCTCTAAATTTGTTCCGATAGGTGCTGCGGTGGTCCCCGGTGCGGGCTGCGACGCGACGCCGCCTCCCCCTCGCTTCATCCCGGCCGGGACGATCGGCTCGGCCCCTCCTCCCTCCCTCCCTCCTCCTCCCTCCCTCCCTCCCTCCCTCGGTCGCCCCACCCCAGAAACACGAGCACAACTTCAAATCGATATCGAATACGAACGACTCCTGCTCACGCGTGACTATGGTTTGGTTGCCCAAAGTTTTTCGCCCCCTCCCTCTTTTCCTTCCAGCCTGATCTCAAGCTGAGGACGCGATCGGCGTCCACGTCCACGGTCACAGGACTCGGCTTAGCGCTGTAGCCGCGGCGGTGTGATTTTCATGTTTGCGGCTCACATTTCCGACAAGGGGTGTTAAAATCGCGCCGAGGAATAGTGGGCGGCATTGTGATGGGTTCTCGCGGCTCCTGCCGCTGGTTCTGCCGCGCACGATTCGAGACGCCTAATCCGACCTGCAGAAAGCTGACATCGTGATCCTAAGCCGCCTTCGCTGCAAATCATTGTGGAATTCAAAACTTTTCCTTCGCCCTCTCTCTCTTAGATGTGCCGCTGAGCACCGAGTGACCGCCGAGCGTGCGTGCGTAAAAGCAACATCGCGCACGGACATTTACGCACAACGTTGAGGCCATCCGGTTGCACCGGGAGGACATTCGGGTGAGTTTCTCCGTGCTGGGATTCAAACGTCATTGTAATTCCAAGTGGAAGGAGGTGGGTGGGTGTGTGTGTGGGTCGGGGGGTCCGTGGGGTGGAAGTAAAAGGCTGGTATTTTCACGCTGGGATTAAACCCTGCGAGCCTTCTATGCGCCAAATGAAGTTACAAGTGAAGGGCTTAGCGCCGCCACACAGCCCATAATGCAAAGCCCCCTTTACCTGACCGCCTCTCCTGGTGCACCAATTTAGGTGGCCACCATTCAAAGTAAAGCTGCAGGTATTATCTAGCATTATGTTTTAGTGGGGGCACTTTTGTGTGTGTGTGTATAGGGGAGTGGTCGACCCTCGCAGGCAATTCGGAAATCGCTCCGAGAGTGGACAAGAAGTGAAATGTAAAACCTGAATGGAGAAGGGTGCAGGCTGCGGGGGTGGGTGGGTTGGGAGGGGTGGGGTGGGGGGGGGGGGGGGGGGCTCGCAGTGCTAATTCGCATTCTTCTACGCGCCTTTTGTTTACGTTAAGCATGTAATTAACACCCCCCCAAACAAGTTTATTCACCTGCCGCTAATTGTGTGTTTATCCGAAGGCTTGCGCAATGTTCCGAGCAGCAGGGGGGGTTTGGGGGGGGGGGTCTACAGTGTGGGCTGATTTAGTCCTCAATGCACACATGCATGCATTTGTATGGCGTACAACAGCTCTTGTTATTTAACCGCTCTCATTAATCCGACAACATTATAATATTGCTCATCCGACGTGTATTGAGATGTGCCCCCCCCCCCCCCCCCACACACACACACGGTGAACGTGGCCATTAGTTTCTTTTTGTTTTAGCAGTAAGTGCAGGGCAAATAAACAAACGCTCATGTTACGTCACAGAGAGAGAGAGAGAGAGAGAGAGAGAGAGAGAGAGAGAGAGAGAAATGTGTTAACAGACAAGGTGCAAAGTGAAAAGAAGGTGAGTTGTGTTTGTGACCTCTCACCGTGTGTTTGTGCGTGCGTGCAGATGCGGGCACGGGCGCGCGCTCCTCCCTGACGCACACGCGCACAGGGATGTGCGTGCCCGCGTGGCCACGTCGTGCACACGTGGAGCAACACGCGGCGGCGGCAGCGGCAGGGACGGTAAGACACAATTATCCTTTATTTGATTGGAAAAGCTTGAGATATTTCAGTTTTTTCCCCCCCTTGCGTGTAGTTTGTTTGTCGTACAACTTTAAATTTAAATTGCTCGTTTTTCTGTTTGTATTTTGTGGTTTTATCTATCAAGAATGATGTTTATTGTATTTGATTTGGTCTTTCTGGTCCAGTCTGACCCCGAACCGGTGTTGTGTGGACTCGGATCCCGTACAAAATGTGCAAATTCAACAGCGTCACCATGTGAGTATCGCCCAAGATTAACTTAACTTAAAAAAAAAATGTTTATTTGCTGTAAAATGCAATTTATTAAGTTCTGAACGCTTGGTAATGATGACTAATTCGGAAAATACATGTAATTCATTAATTTTGTACGATGCAAGTAAAGTTCAGTTCCAGGTTGTAGCTGTGGAATTTGATTAAATAATATTTCAATAAAAGCACACCAACTCAATTCTGCAACGTTTGTTTTTTTTTTTAATGTGTTGATTCAGCCTTGCCAAATGCCATTCAGCCATTACCACAAGTCAACCTTTATCATCAATCTATATCATTTTTAAAAATCCTCTTTGGCAGGGTTGCTGAATGCTGAAATATTTCTTACTGTGTATAATATACATATTTGTTTACATTTTATCATCCAGAATATGTATTGTTATTATTGTTGTTATTAGTTTGTATGTTATTTTAAATTCGTTAAGCTTTAATTTACATTTCAGGCTTTTTTTCCCCCCTACTTGTCTTCTTTTTTTTTTTTAAATGTAATAAAGTAACCCAAAAATGAGAATATATCAGGATAGCATTTCCCACTGACGCGCCAATCAACCTCAGCGTCGACGTTTTAATGCATAACAATATTTCGAAGAGCTGCAAGAAAAAAATACTTTTATTATTAATATATTTTTTTTTAAAATGAAGTCTAACAGCAGAGTTTGCAACAAAAGTTTCTAACATGTCTGTGGCTCTTTTCTTCTTCCCTCCGCCTCTCCTCATTCTTCTTGTGTATAGTTTGCATTGTGCGCTCTCATTAGGGGCACTTCCTAGTAGGGCCGCGCGCTTGTATCGGAGCTGTCCAATCAGTGTATTTACACGGCTTGTTAGCGACAGTTAATGAGCCCCTCCCCCCCCCCCCCCCCCCCCAAAAAAAAAAAAAAACCTTCTTCAACATTTCCTTGTGTCGACTTCTAATGAAGCTCTGTGCAAAAATGCCTCCAAGTTGGGTTCAATGAGGGATCTTTCTATAGTTTGTGTGTGTGTGTGTGTGTGTGTGGTGGGGAGGGGGGGCTCCTCACTGCGGTGGGCTCTTCTATTTCTACAGGTCTGCAAAGACGAATTTGTACTTTTAGCCTCATAAGTCATTTCCAGAGAGGGTGACGTGTCTTGGGGGCTTTTCTGGGAGGATGAGGAGGAGCAATAGGAGGAGGGGTGGCGGTGGTGGTGTTGTTGGGGGGGGGGGGGGGGGGGCGGGGGGCGCTCGCTTGGCAGCGTGTGTCACCGGCGTGATGGATCCGCCATTGTGCGCTGAATGAGGCTTGACATGCCGGCTTCTTGCCTCTGCAGAAGAAGTTCACGTTAGCGTCTCCCACCAGCACCGTTTTTGTTTTCTTTCGCTTTGTTTCCATTCTACTGATCCATGGTTAGTGACTGATTACGTTGATTGGGGCGAATAGCTCCGAAGCAACTTCACAGTACACTGTGCTAAATAAGTCAAACAGAACAAGCACGCTTCACTTCTTTACTGTATCTTCACCTCTTCCTTTCTCTCGCTTCCCGCCCTCTTCTTTTTCCACTTGTGATCCAGACAGTTTAATAATAATAATAATAATAATAATAATAATAATAATAAGATGGTTTTGACATGTTTACAATTTTTTTTCTAGGGTCACATTCAGGGAGCACGTGGGGGACTTATTTCGTATTGCCATTTGTAATCATAACCATTGGAAATGGCCTTACAATTGAATCTAGGTTAGAGTTTGCATTTTAAGAGTTAATATTAATGAGACTCTTTAAATATAATTATATCAAAGGTGCCCCCCCCCCCCCGCTTTTGGGGCGCCCCCTGGAGGCCACGGCATCCTTAGCACTTGCCTGATGGGCCAGCCAGTTGTGAGCGGCCCATCGCCCCCCAGCGCATCCATTCAGGAGGAGTTTGGCCCTCCCTGAAGTGGCGAGTGGTGGACCCCCCCCCCCCCCCCCCACCCCCCCCCCCGCCCCCCAGCTTCCCATGCATCCTTCCCCTTCTTTTCGTCCGTGGAGACACCACTTAAAATTCAATTAGGCCTCCTCTGTCACTGTAACTCGCAGGTGGCCTTCTGAATTTGCAGACTTCAAATAAAAGAAACAAAATCAATACCTCGAGGTCATTGGTGAGTTTATTTTGACATTGTCCTGATCCTTCCTTAGTCAAGATTCAAAGTCCCTAAGGAAAGAAAATACAAGTAAGAGACAGGCATGAGAAAAGTACAGCAAACTACGATATGCAAAAGAGTGCAATTTGAAGATAAAGTGCAGCAGTTCATTGTTGCAATATTGATTGACCGTTGCATGAAACAATGAAAAGAAGTTGTACAAAGGCACAAGCACTATCTGAAAATCATATCGTGTTTGAAAAAATGTGTTCGAGCAGGTTCATGCCATATATCCCAAATGAACAGCATTGGTCATTATCAAAATTATGAACCCAAATTTGTATTTAATGCTAAAAATAAAAATTCAATCCATCATTATTATTGATGGCCATGAATTGTGATATGTAGCCACAGCGTAACACACTATTTCTTGAGATGTCAAAAATAGTTTTAGTGATATTTAAAAAAAAAAAAAAAAAAAAAAGTGATTTCAGTTTGAAATGGCTCAAGTCTGTTCAAAATCATAAACAAAGATTTTGCTGAAATTGAAAGACAGGCGAACCAATATCATGAGGTCATGTGATGTCATCTTGCACTCGAAATGGAATCACTGAGGAACAGTGCACGAGTATGATGTATTATGGATGCACATGAAAATTCAACATCATATTAATGTAAGCTATATCATGTTGGTATGCAAGAGAAGTATGAATAGTGAATTAGTGCAATAAATCGTCACGGCGTACACACTGTGTGGCCACTCCGCTGCATGCAAATAGGATCAGCGGTCGTCTATAAAAACGTACTATCAGCAAGCTATCGGAGGTTTTGGTGCAGCCGGGGGGCCGGAGGGTGCAGACCTGAGCCCCGCTTGGTGCTCACTCTTCCAGGTAGATGCTCTGATGAGGAGAAAGCCAAGTCAAGACATCAAATAAGTGGCCCCCCCAGCTTCACATATGCTGCTCGGTGTCACTTGTTCCCTCGTGACTTGATATTCTTTTCCGTGTAGCGAGCTGAAGGCAAACTTATCGATTGCGGACTTTGTCATTCGTTAGCATGTGAGCTTCTGCAGTATGAACACGCCAACCGCTTACCTTAAGTCATTTTAGGTTTTAAAAGCAAGTACAAAGTGCTGAACTGTACTTTAAATAGGCCTCTGTAGCGTATGTGCATATGCTTAGAATGATGCATGTTGCAGTGATTTCCAAGGGCTAATGGCTTTGTTTCACTATTTTTGAAATGCTTTTCTGGGCGATAATCTACGCGTGATGTTTGAAGGTATTCCCACTGTTTTTGTTTTGTTAGCAGCTGCATTCAGTTTTGTGTAGGAGGAAGAGAGACAACTTCTAATATATTGATAAATGAATCAGAAGAGAGGTCACGACGATCGGACGCTTCGTTGGTCCTGAGATCGATAACAGATCCAGACGAGGAGGGGTCATAACCCTTGCGTGTTATGTGCTATTCGTTTAACAATATGTTTTGAATGTGCTCGTATTGTTCGCAGTGGCAGAGAAGTTTTCTAATATTTTAGTTGCCACGTACGGCTACACGAGAGGGTCCAAAGATTAAGAGCATTCCATGCAAACTGCAAGCTCAATGAAAAAGATATTGTTCAATTATTACCTTATTTGCTGCAGCATTATTAATAATAATCATCATCATTTTATTTGCAATTAACATTAAATATGCTGTTAATAGACTTGTCCATTCCTGTGTTGCTAGTCATTTTCTGTGATTATTTTGTGATAGTATTATGGGGACGACTTTTGGTACATGTTGTGTGATCCAGACACAAAGTGTATCGGAATAAAACGTTTGTTATTAAAATACATTGTAATCATAGTGAATAATAATAATAATATTAGTAATTGATACTGATTGTGACTGCTAATTCGAATCCATTGCGAATAATAATCACGTCACTTAATATTTAATATAGCAGACTTGAACTTTGTCTCATTTAAGCTTACTGTATTATACAGTATGAGGGAGGGAAAAAAAAACTCCATTACACAGACTTCACACCTTTTATTAACAATAAAAATGAATTTCTGCATCATATGTTTTGCAATAATGCAGTTGCATGTCTGAATTGCAAGGTCATTACTCGTGTGTGTGTGCGCGATAAGTGTTGTTGTCCCACCCACGCACGCGCACCGACTCCCCGCCATCGACAGCATCGTGTTTTCCTCCACGCGTGCACCGTATGAAGCCTGCGTGGATGTGACCCCCAGCGCGAATCCCATTCAGCATAGACGCGGACTTGCCTCATTGACATATTTGGCTTATTATTTATTGCAAGTCTTCATCGGTGGCAGATGTCACGGCGCGGCCGAGGATGTTTACGTGGATTTAAGAAAGGAGCCATTATCCCGCACGCTTATCAAACATTCATGCGTGGCAGCTGCACTTGTGCGGCGTCTCCCGTGGACGGCTCACCACCACCTCCCCCTCCCCCACCTGCACCACCTCCACGGCTCGTCGTCAGGCGCCCACGCGGCCCGTGCGCGACCCTTTTTACACCCCACTTGACTCGTCCTCTTTTAATATTTAACACATAAACAAACTGCCTGTGTGAGCGGAAAACGCCAGACACTTCATTAGGTACACCTGCCAAGCAAAAACGTTGTATCCAAACATAATAATGTCATCAATTGAACAATATGTTTATTATTGTGCTTGTAGTTTGCAAGACAATAGAGGTGTTTCTTAATATTTTGCTTAGAAATAAGAAGCAATGAGAAACAAATTTTACACAATTTAACATGTTTAAAGGCAGAACTTTCGATATATGTATATCATATGTTGTGAGTCTATCAAATTGATACATATGCAATAAAGGCCCATGTATAAATGTAAAAAAAAAATAAAAATATAATAATACTCAAGCCTCATTGGAGGGCTAATTTATTGCACCCAATTAGGCAAGATCCAATTATTTAAAGCAAGTGCCCAGCAGAGCCCATACAAACAACCAGAAATGACCAATATTATGATAATTATCATTAATAAATAAAATAAAAGGACTAAACATTTTACTTAAGCTTCACATTATCAGGTGTAGAGGCCGATACATTTTTCGGGATACCCACCATATGTGATCCCCACTCAATAGGCCTCAAAATATTTTTCTTCTTTATTATTTTCATTAAACGAGAAAATAACATTATTATTATTAATCCAGTAAGGGGAAATACTATGAATTATTCCTCTTATTTGTTATTTTTAAATCCTAACTTATATGATTAAATAATTTAATTAAACATTCATTAAGGGTTTCAAAGTTTGAGACATTATACTACTACAATTAATAATAATAATTATTATTATTATGAGTAGTAGTAGTGGCGGTAGTATTGTCATTATTGTTCTTATTATATTACTGCTTGCCTTTTATTTATTATTTTCTTTAAAAGAAGAAAGAGCACTTAAATCGCATTGTCGTTAATATTTGTGATTTTCTCCATCCAGGTCATTCATTTTGATTTCCATTATTAAATAAATAATAATAATAATAATAATTAAAAAAAAGTTCCAGATATATGTTTGCAGCATCATACTGCGTCTGTCTGCGAATGATTGTTGGGGTCGCCCCTTCGCCTTGTGAACGTCGTGCAGAGCCAATGGGAAGTCGTCGCAAGGTGAGGTGACGGCGAGGTTCAAGCGAGACGTCCACGACTCCTATGTGACCTCCCCCCAAAACCCCCCAAACAACCCCAACAAGTGGCCTTCCTTCCTATACAGGAGGATGTGTGACCCCCCCCTCACAGGAAGCCAAGCAGCATCCCCACGTCACGCAGGACCAGGGAGCTCAGCACTTGACATCCCTGAGAAATCTTTTGTTTGTTGCTTCTATTTTTAGCCTGCATGGCATGCAACCTGCTGCCGCTCACCCTCAACGTTTTATCATTCATAACAAAGAGTAGAGTACTTGTATTACTAGTGAAAATGATTGCATTATGGATTGAAAAATAAAACTAAAATGTGCTCCGTTAAAGATGATAAAAATCATGCATAAAAACTCTGATTTTGTGTGACGGCACATTTTGTCATGTGTGAGACACTTTATAAAAGTAGATCAATATTCGATTGTTGCACTTTTTTATAAGGTTGACTTGCTTGGATTCTTAATCAAGAGTTTCAAACAATTTCATTCACAGCAAATATGAATCTGCTTTAATAGTGCGTAAGACAAAACGTGCGTGAAGCCCTTATTTGAAATAAGTATATTCTAAATGCATTGGTTTAATAAAAGCATAAAAACGTTTATATGGGGAATAATCATTTGGAAAATGCTTCTACAGAATAATCATGTCAATGTAACGCTTAACTTGACCTGGTTAAAAACAACCTGATTGATTTCGACTTTGCTAAAGCGTGCAAGTGGAAGGCTCGACACTTCATCTAAGAGACTGTTGCCGTGCCTCGGTAGGCGCTGCTGTTTTGGGTCGCAACAGAGTTCAAATGGTCTCAGTGGTCACCTCTTGGACGTCCAGGATAATGCCACTTGGCACTTGGTATATTTTCCATTATGTGAAAGGGGAGGCGTCTATTTGAGGGAGGCATTTATTTCTTTGTCTTGGGTGGATGACGCATTTGGCGAGCGATTGGAGCACAGTGCCTATTCGAGGAACCCTCACTATTTCCTTCACATTTTTAATGGTCGCATGCTATAAAAATCCAAATTTCTCCACTGTTTTATGCAGACCATATATGTCAAAATGAGTCTGTGACCCGGTTTGAGTTTGACATCTGCAGTTTGTCGATTGTATGCAATCGCCAATGAAAGACAAAAAGCAGAGAAATGAGCCCATCAGTTTCAGGCGTGGTTGTGACGTAGTTACATTACTTATTATTCGAGTACTTGTTTCTAGTTGGCACCAGCCGCTCAACTCAACATTGGAAAATGGCTGAACGACAACACAAATTATGCAAGAGTAAAACTTGCTCTTTGCATCACCTGCCCACCCCAGAGGAGTTGAGAAATAAAATTGCAACAAATTCAATTTAGTTTTGGAGAAATTCTCAAACATTTGGGAACCAGAATTGTGTTGTGTTCAGTACATTTCGTGAACGATGACGTTGTGAACTTTGGGGAGTACAGCAAAACCTGGAGTTGTGCCATCACGCAAGCCTGCTACCCTGATTACTTTTATGTACACAAGGATATTTTGTTCTAAAAGCATATGGAATATTTAACTGCATCATATCATCAGCACATTTGGACAAGGCTAGCATGAACAGTCAATGTAGCATCTCCAGCTAGAAGAAGTAGCTATTAGTTTCAAGTCAGATTAGGCTATATCTCGGCAGCTATTGTGATTACTGTTGCGACAACGCACCATCAGTAAGGTAAAACTAACCTGTCTTGTGACAGTCTACCAAAGCTGTTTTCGATATGCAAATTCACTGCCATTGACGGCTATAGAAGTCAAATATCCATGTTAACTGGAACGGCTGGCAGTGAATGACTTAAGGAGAACAGTCATCCAATCAGAGCAAAGCTAATCTACATATAGGATAATAATACATTTCATCTACCAGGCACTAAAGTAAGGGTTTGCACTTTTCAAACTACTAGCAAGATTTAAATGTAGCTCCACACTCAGTCTCCGCCCCCACCCCTTTGCATCTCTGCCCAATGAAACGCCGCCCCCCCCAACTCAATGAACAAGACCCCGACACTCGCCTGGCCGCCTCAGAGTGCACATCCATCGGCCGCGAGCACGGAGACGGCCCGCTGGAATTGGCCTCAAAAAAGGACAGTCCACAAAAAAAAAATACAAAATAAAAAATCAAATAAAAGATTGAAAAAAATATAAAATGAAAGCTTGACAACAGTAGGTCACGGCACCTGTCTCTGCAGCCTCTGATTGGCAATTCTTGTCACGCTGTGGACAAATGTACAGAATAAATAAATAAATTAATTAATTAGAGGCATAAAATGGAGCCAGAAAGGTTAATATTTTTCAAAATATCATTTTAACAATATTCTACTGTCAGTGGTGTTGTTTCTCTTCAAACTGCAAACCCTTCCCTTTAATGAACGGCAGTGGTGAACGGTCAGGGCCAGCAAGGCCTTCTTTGCTGGCCCAAACATTATCAGAAGCACTGACCTACATTTACAACCTACATTCGAATATTTGCTGAATGCACTTTATTTATTTATTTATTATTTATTCCCAAGTCTGCTGTCTTCATCTTGTAGTGTTTCTATTGACTGCGCTGCTTCCAGTACGTGTATGCGAATGTTAGATTTGTTGTCCAATCCGATTTCGGCCGTTGCCATGTCAATCTAATCTGCCCATGGGCTTCTAAATCAGTAGTGCTGGCCAATATTACGCCAACTATTTTAGCCATGGAACTGTTTCTTTAACCAATCACATTTCAAATTCCTCCTCACAGGGCCAGAGCGCTGGCCCTTTGATGGCAGCATCTGATTGGTTGGTCAGCGCAAAACTTGTGACAACCGACTTCAGGCAGCAAAACACACCTGGAGAAATCTGCATAAATGAATACATTTAATAATCTCCATCTCTGGTGAGTATGATGTACATTAAGTTATATAATTTGTGTATGTTTTTGTCACTTATTAGCTACAGTAATAATATTGATTCTGAACTGCTCCAAATGATGTTCATGGCACAATTAATTGTCTGTACATTTTTGTATGCCACTGATGGCTTTCTAAAATATCGACTTACTAAAAGTTGTGTTAAGTCGGACCAGGTACCAAATGTACACACACACACACACACACACAGACAAAATATGAAACTCCAGCAGCAGAGTCCCACTGGTGTCGCTCTCTCAATCAAATTCACTAAAGCCTGGGCCAATCATTTTTACACTTTTTATTCATAAGGCGATATTGGGACTACCACCTTCATACATTTGTACCTTCATTACTCTGAGAAAAGCTGTATCTTATCCACCATATTCCTTGTGGCGCTCATGGCCAAAGTATTATGGGCGTGACTTGGCTGATAGTGTATAGTATAGCATATAGTATAGTATAGTATACAGACTTGTTCTTCCACACCAAACTCATTCATACACGCTTTGCTTTTGGAAGAGAAAAACTGTTCCCCAAAAGTTGGAATGGTCCCAAAAGGTCTTGTTTTTGGGACTAATCCAACGTCTTCACGATTAATCAACTGATTCAGAAAAAGTATGTGTCAAAGTTTTTGTGTAGCTATCCCTTTTTTAACCATGGAAAATACAAAAAGTATCCCTGGAATTGCGTTACGAGTAGATTGCATCCAAACATTGCAGTAACACACACGGCATTCATTAATTCATTCACACCTTGAGTTGTAATGTGAGAAAACGCCGATTTTTTTTTTACATTATGCGGTTGCCAACCACGGCGAGAGCACTTAACTAAGCTATGGTGCTGACGCATGCCGTTGCCTTGACGAACAATCAGCGGTAAAACACACCATGTACTTGGACCATGTTGAAAATTAGATGCACGCACACATACGCGTCCCCGCACACACACCCACACACACACAAATTACTTTTGCTGCGGGTAAGTGGTTTCTTTTATGACACTGGATGCCCTAATCCCCATTTTTTTTTTTTTTTTTTTTACTGAATACATATTTCATTTAGGATTAGCACAACAACCGATACGCTTGTTTTCAGAATATTTCGCCATACGTTGCATAATATTACCTTGGCCCAAATGCATTCATAATAATAATAAAGTCCCTTGTATTGTTTAATCTGTGTTCTCTGTTCTCTTATTACTCATGCAGAGTGTATTCACCATCTAAGATCATTTTGTTGCTTGACGACTTTGAATGAAAACAAGCTGATGAACCTCACCCAACATAAACAGGCCGAAATAGAAGGCAAGCAATGCTAATGGGTTGGGTTGCCGTTGCTTGGACTTTGCGACTAGCCAAGCAGCTTCTACTTGTGGAAGCGCAGCCTAGAGTGTGGCAAAAAAAAAATAAAAAAAAAAAATAAATAAAAATAAAAAAACACGCACCCACTAACACATTTATTCATAACTGTTAAATTTGTGTGCTGATCCATGCCTGTGGTGCATGCAGTAGACAAATGGACAAACACAAATACACCCTTCAACTTCACCAAGCAATCAAGTATGTGCCACTTATCAAAAGCTACGCAATTAGCGAGAGCTAATGTGTGCATCCAACAAAACTCCATGCAGCTCTGATTAGCTTTTAGCCTTGACGATTGAGTGTTGTAGTGTAGTGTTTCAGAAAGTGCAGTCTGGCCATGGCTTGAAAATGGCGACTCTTAGCCCAGCTTAGATGACAAGTCATGAGCGGAGAAACTCGGCATGGGTTTTCCTTGACTAAATCGGGACTAAAACTGACATATACAAGTGACTAAAATGTGACTAAAACCTTTTCCTCCAAAAGACTAAAAACTAAGATAAAAACTTAGATGGTAGCTAGAAACAATACTGCTTGAAACCCTAATTTGTTACAATTACCATCATTTGAAGCCCTAATTTGCTTATTTTCTTCCATTTTTACTTCATCTATGTATAAGGGCCATACGTCCCAATACATTTGTCCACATGTTCCCGAGGTGTAAAAGTCAAACGGATCAGAAAAACAGAATATTTGAGTGACAGGCCATTGCGCCCCTAAATATCCAATGGTTTACTCAGTCTTCCTTTCTGAGCGTCTTTAGGTTGAGCGAGAAGGAGAACAGGCAGGATTATCTCATTGGTGGGGGGTGTTTTATGAGATTGTACAACTTGGTTGGGAGCGTCTCGGGTGGCTTCATTGCTCAAGCATGCAGAAGTGACCCAGCCTTAGTTCTTAGTAATGTCTCGCTATACAGGTGCAGCAGTAACTCCTCCCCCTCCTTCCTGCAGTCAGCGTGTCGCTGGGAGAGGCGATTAAAGTGGCAGCAAATGGCTTCATGGGTGACATTTGCTGACATTCAAGAAAGTGCATTTATCAGCGTAGTACAATTCACCTTGGTGAATGAAGTCCATTTACGCCGCAGTGATGGCGGTCGAGCTCTTCCTTCCTGGCCTAAGTGTAGGCCACGTGCACACGAGTGGGGAGGGGGTGGTGGGGGGGTTGGCACGGCGACGTGGCGTATGCTTTCTTAGCCACTCTCAAATGTCACAGCGGAGAAATGGGGAGAGAGAAAAAAAAAAACAATCTTTAATGGGCTAAGTGTAGCCTTTTCCAGTGGTGACTTGCCAGGTAATGAGAAATCTCCAGCGGCCTCCTCAAAGGCTACACCACTAATCACCCCATGAAACAATCTGAGCCGGCAATAGCGTGTAAAAGTCTCACATTCTCCTCCTCGCAGAATATGTTTAGCCTGGTCATTATTGTCGAAGCCCACATCATTCGCAACATGACACCTCCTTTTATAAGTGGTGCAAATTTCATGTAAGTGAAGGCATCGTTGACACTATGGCAACAAGGCAGCAAATCCTGTTGACCCGCAACGCTCCTCGAAGAAACGCTTCCAATGGTCTACGGATGAGGTGTGTCAGAAAAGTTCCGGGACTGGTGTCACAAAAGCTTGATTTTAAATCCAAACTACAAAATGTATAATGTTCATCCTTTGAAGGATTCCCACTGGAATCTAACACACTTTCTGCCACAGCTGCATGCACTCTTTTCTGGGATCGCAGCTCTGTCGTCACGGCCATCTTGATTTCATCCACGTCTTAAAAACAGGTTCCTTTGATGACCCCATTGAGCTTGGGAAAGAGGAAAAGAAATCACACGGAAAAAGGTCGGGTGAGTAGGGAGGTCGCTCCAGAACGGCGATGCTCTTCTCGGCCAGGAACTGTCAGATGCTCAGGGCAATTTGAGCAGGCGCGTGGTCATAGTAAAGCCGCCACGACTCGTCCTGCCTCAATCTTTGCGTCTTTTCGCGTACTCACTGAACGAAGCAAATGGCGCAGGATCTCTAGAAACTCCTAGTTTGTGGTTTGGGTTTGAAATATATCTTTTGTCTTTTATATTTATCTTTTATATCTTATCATTTCGGACACACTTGCTAAAAACGGACTCGACAACCCTAAATTGGTTTCTTGGAAAACTAGAGAAAATAAATGTTGTACGATGCTGCTTTAGGTGTTTTTAATGCATTTTTAAGTCGTTTGGCATTTGTCAATGAACTTCACTTCATTAAACACAATTATACAACCAGTTGAGGCAATACATCTTGTGGTTTAAAGTCCGACAAGTCCTCATACCCGAGCAACACGGCACATGTAGCTACAACGAGGACGCCAGACAGAAAACTGGCGCCGCCTGTTCCCCTGTCACGTTAACATGACAGACACTGTGTCTGAGTCTGAGCATAGCTAAGCTGTATCACATTACAATAAAGGTACGCTTATGAACGTGTTAATAACTGCTTATGAACAATGACTTTTGAAAAGACTCATGTAACGCATAATATTCATGGCTGATCGGTAATACAACTCTCGAATAAAAGCAAAAGAAGAAAAGTAGAAAATGTAGAAAATGGAAATAAGGAACTGGAGCACATCATATGAAGGTTTCATAAAGAAGAAATACAATAATGCAACAAAGTGAAAAAAGAAGAAAACCTAAACTGACATCCTAACCCTATCTTTAAACCCTAACATTGTCTTGAAACCCAGCTTTGAAATCCAAAACCATGTTTGAAATGCTAAGAATTGAAACCCTTAATTAAAACCATAAACCTGACTTGAAACCATAACCCATATTTGAAACCTTAACCCTTGCGTGAACATCTAAGTTGAAACCCTGAATTGAAACCCTCACTCTCACTTAAAACCTTAATTTGAAAACCTAACCCTTGTTTGAAACCCTACTTTAAAACCCTAACCTGTGTATGAAACTCTTACCCAGGGCAAAACCCAAACATGAAACCCTAACCCTGGCTTGAAAACACTAATTTGAAAACCTAAACCTAGTTTGAAACCCTAACCTTGTCTTGAAACCCTACTTTTAATCACTAACTTATGTTTGAAAACCTAAATCACGCTTTAAACCCTAACTCAAAACCCAAATCTTGCCTTGAAACCCTAACTTTGTCTTCAAACACAAATTTAGAACATAACCTGGCATGAAATCTTACTTTGAAACCAACCCTACCCCATGTTTGAAGCCAAAATCCAGGCTTAGTACCCTAATTTGAAATGCTAACTTACCCTAACTCTCTCTTTAAACCCGAACTTGAATCCTTAACCCTGTCCTTAAATACCAATTTGAAACGCTAACCCAAGTTTGCAACCCCAACCTTAGCTGAAAACCCTAAATTGAAACCCTAATCTGTGTTTGAAAACCTAACCCAGGCATGAAACCCTTCAAATGTTAACATAGAACCATAACCTGGCTTGAAACCCTACTTTTTGAAACCCTTTCCATGGGCAAGTATCGATACCAGGTATTGGTATCAGGCCGATACTGGACGTATTTCAAGGTATCCGGTACTTGTTAAGGCTGTTGATACCAGCCACCGATACTGGAACAACAACAAAAAATCTGACAGAGTAAGTCCTCCTTACCTGTAGTTGGCGCTATACTGCGACTGTTTGACACATCGGCGAATCATCATGTGCCTTAGAAAGAAAGTCCATCCATCCATCCATTTTCTGAGCCGCTTATCCTCACGAGGGTCGCGGGAGTGCTGGAGCCTATCCCAGCTATCATCGGGCAGGAGGCGGGGTCCACCCTGAACTGGTTGCCAGCCAATCGCAGGGCACACATAAACAAACAACCATTCGCACTCACATTCACACCTACGGGCAATTTAGAGTCTTCAAAGAACCTACCATGCATGTTTTTGGGATGTGGGAGGAAACCGGAGTGCCCGGAGAAAACCCACGGAGGCACGGGGAGAACATGCAAACTCCACACAGGCGGGGCCGGGGCTTGAACCCTGGTCCTCAGAACTGTGAGGCAGACGCTCTAACCAGTTGAACACCATGCCGCAAGAAAGAAAGTCTTTGTTCATGATCATCTGTCAATGTGTTAATTGAAATTTTATGTATCAAAAGTACTAGTGGTATCCGTACTTGTTATCGGTGCATATTCAAGAGTTAAGTCTCGTGTTGGTATCCGTCTGAAAAAAAAGTCGTATCGAACATCCCTAGGTGAAACCTAAAACTAGTTTGAAACCCAAATTTGAAAACCATAACCCTGGCATGAACATCATTGGTGGCACCAAAGACATTTAAAATTTCTCTGCAATGTTTTAATCTCTATAAGCTAGTAGCGCGTTCGGTTCAAGCCACCAAAAATGGTTCCTCGCTACCGTAACTGTCATGTTGGCGGCTGCAACGACGACAACAACAACAACAACTCAAGAGTGCGGATTACCATGACATTTGTTCCTGGCAGGGATCACCCGTGCCCGCAGATGACTGACAGTGAGCCGTGTTATGTGACGTGCGTACGACAGATCAAAAAACATGCGGCTCAGCCTCGGTGGGGAAACAAAACAAAATGAAAGACGACGCTATTAATAAGGCGAAGATCCTTTTTCATCATATACGCTATCCACATGAGGCAGACATGTTTGGATGTGTAGACTTCTACACACACACACATACCTGCGAGTGTTGGTTGCAAATAATATTACATCCCCGCAGGCAAAATGTTAAGACCAAGCGGATGTGTCGGGAGGAAACGGATTGACAGACTTGACCTTTTTGTGGAATCCTACTGTAAATTTCATCCGCAGTTTCTATACTTTTATCTTTTATTGAAGAAACCGGCTGCACCACGTCGCAGAAAACGGAAGCAACTACACGTGCACTGAGTGTCGTTTGAGTGACATTTTGCCATTCCAACTGCAGAAATCTCCAGAATCTCCAGCTCTAATTTTAGATCATAAAAGATGATTGCATCATTCGAAAATAATTCATCATAATAGAAAGCAATATAATGGAGTCATTTGGAGTATTTCGCCTCACAATATTGATAAGCACGTTTGAGAAATTCATGAGTAAAGCCTTAAATGTGCCACAATACCCAGCAGGAATAAAAACAAGAAAATCGTTCTGCCTGGATAAACAGCATCAACAAAATACAAGTCACGTTGTTTGCGAGCACTGCTTATCATATTGGCAATATTTGTGGTGTTTTGCATACAGAACAACACAGACAAGGCTTAAGAGTCTATAAATGTACTTTTACACTTTGTTTCAAACGATTACGCATGTAGAATTTCAGTTAAATACACATCGTTTTTCTGGAGATGTTTTAGCATATGTTGTTTTTCTTCTGAAATAAATCTAAGACAGGTTTGATAATTAGTTTCCCAGATGAGACTAGTGAAATGAAAATTACTAAAGGAAGATGTCGGCATTGAGTGACAAGCCCCGAATCCAACTCAAAAGGAGAAAGATTTACAATGGGCTCAGAAATACTATTTTCCAAAGAATTGTGCTCGGTACTTTGGATATTCAAGATGGGTGGATGGTGGTCTGGACGGTTGGTGGATGGTTACCATGTTCCAGCCAGGCTGTCTCGTCAGCAAGCAGGTGGCGGTGTGATGACAAAGATGCTAAGCCCCTTTAGGGTTCCCGAAGAAGAAGTCCAAATGAAACTGACCATTTTCTACCATGCTCGAAAAAGAAGAACGAGAGTGAGAAATAGTTCTCATAAGACAATGCTGTAAAAAACAAAACAACAACAACAACAACAAAAACATACAGGTAGCAGCTTTAGCTGCTATGTGTGTAAAGGGAGAAAAAAAAAATATCGTTGTGGCCACCATCATTCTCTGACTCCAACCCTATTGAGATATTGTGGTGCAGGGTTAGGAATATCTATGATGGTGGACAAAATGGAGCATCTATCACACACATGCACACACGCACACATGCACACGCACGCACGCACGCACGCACACACACACACACACACACACACACACACTAAATGTACAGTATATTAAGTTGTTTGGCATTTATAGAAGAAGCGTGTGGTTTATAAGTCAACCTTTTCTCCTTCTGCTTGTGTTCAGTTTTTTTTTTCATCTCTTTTCATGGCGCTCGGCCTCTTTATTGATAAGAAGTTGTCGCTCCATTCAGGGGGAACACGGTCTGCCCAACAAAGACTTGAAAATGGGCGACAACCTTTGGGGTCATTCGAGAGAAACAGCAGTTGTGGGTTTCTGACACCCAGGCAGGTCTATGAGAAAATGAGGGACGTAGGTCTCGCAGGGATGAGTGTGTGTGTGTGTGTGTGTGGGGGGGGGGGGGGGGGGGGGGGGTCTCTTACTGTGCGACATGGGGTCTGTCAGCGAGTCGTCTCCAGGAGTGAGACTGTGTATGTGTGTGTGTGTGGAGATGTATCAGAAAAGGCCACAGAATGTCTTCCACACATTCCCCAGGCAGCCCAACCATGTAGTGCTTTTCTGTGTTTTAATCTAGGACACATATATGTGTGTGTGTGTGTGTGAGACTTTGCCAAAATGTCAGCTCTGGACAAAAACACATCGTATTATTTCCAAAAACAGGTCTCTTATACAGCTGAAAAAGCACAGCCTACACAACAAAAATGCAATACCGTGTGCGTGTGTGTGTGTGTTTGTGCAGAAAGCTCATTTGTTGACAGCGCACGAGGTCAGAGCTGATGAGGCTTATTGAGTCAGCCGTTACGGTCTTAAAGACAATCTTATTACCATGCAAAACGCAGAGGCCGTGATGTTTAACATCAAAATTGCCCCCATTAAGTCAATACCAAACGTAAAACCTTACATTTTTTACAATTATTCTCTCATCATTTACAGCGTAACCTCTGAAGATCATCATTTGTTTGTTATTTGGGGAATATAGTAGGTTACATTTTTTTATTTATGTAACATTCTTAGCTGTCATACACGTATAAAAGTTAACAACAGTAAAATAATATAAAAAAATAACTCTCTTGTGATGAGGCATAATGTAGACTTTGCACTTTTAGAAGTGACGAGAGAGGCCTTTAAAGGAAATCGACTTTTTAACATTCTTAACTGTCAAAAAAAGCATAAAAAGAAGTTAATCAATGTATATTAAAACTTGAAAAAGCACAAAATTAAATTTAAAACAATAACTCACAGGCAGGATTACTTTACAGTTGATTTAAACCTCATGGATTTAGCTAGCTTGTGTTTAGTAGCTAAGACAATGATGGATGTATGTTACAACCAAGTACTGCGGTTTTAAAAGTGTCTAGGCTGTTTAAAAACAACATCCAGTTAAAAAATTTTTTGGGGATGTTTTGAACTTTAGGGGCGCTTGGGATTCATTTTAGGGGTGCTTCAGCACTCCCCAAAAAGGTTGAAAATGCTGATATGGCCTCTTTAAAGCAAAATGAGTCAAATTATTCCATAACGTGAGCCATCATGCACAACGGGAGACTCGCTTAAAACAAGTCCCCTCATCTCCTAAAGGTTGTCTTCTTTATATAATAAATGAAGTTACTTTGTGTAATTGTTCATTATTAGAGAGGAGCGCGGCCTCAGTTGTGGTGGGGTCATGGCGATAAGACGCTGGCACGCTGCTTCAAGGACGTCGCGAGCGGCCGCCGCGACAGTCTGAGAAGTCGCCGGAATGGTAATTGTTTCTAGATCAAGAGAGACACAATTAATTTGTCCTGAGAGTTTGGCGAGGGGGGATGGAGTAATCATAAAAGCTGTGCAAAAGCAATAAGGCCCAGGAAATGTGATGCAATGCTGCGACGGGGTCCGAGGTGGCGTGTCACGCCGCCATCCTGTCGCCGCGGAATTGAAATCGCATGACGGCAGCGGTTCGTGCGGCTGTGTCCCTCTACTTAATAGTTCTACCGGGGCAGTGTTTAATACAAGGGGGGCCCTGGCTTTTTAAAAACTATTTAAAAAGAATGCATGCAAATCACAGTGGTGAGCAAAATGGGCCGCCTTAATGAAAACGCGTCCGTCAACAGCGCCCTGCGGGACGCCCGGGAGCGGCGGGAGGCGGTTGGGAATGCACGGACCGCGGAGTGCTGTATAATGACCACGGACCCCGGACGGCAAGACGCACGCTTGTTATGCTAAAAGGCGAGAGCGGTCGCCTCAGGGCGGCGGCAGGAGGGAGGGCAGGAGACACGCATAAACACAGGCACCACTGGGCCTTAATAAGCTCATGTAAATGGCCGCCATGAAGGCGCTGACGAGAATGCACAATCAAGACAAAGACCTCTTTTTTGCACTAGACACGGAACTCGGCGTCATTTTTTAAACTCATGGCACACTTCGTTAGGTACGCCTGCACAGTTGAGTTCGCGTTTTCCCACCCTTTATTGAGCCTAGGCACAAATTGGAGAAAAATCTCTCGGGACGCCACCCAAAAAAAATATGTCACAAAACTTGACTTACAAGTTTAATTAATCCCATGACAAAGCATGGATCTCAATTGATTCATGTGCTGAATTAACGTTCCCTACTGAATTCAATGGAAATGCCATCACTCTGTTCCAGCCTCCACAACTTTCAGTTTTTAATAAAGAAAAATAGAAAAAAAATAATAAAGCAACATGAATCAGAATGTAAAGCAATATACTGTGTTTACAAAGTGTAATTACTGTAATATTAGTGTGTGGAATGTGTGTCTTTAAGGGGCGTGGCTTGGTGAGTGTCGCAGGAGCTGGAGTCGATTTGGCCAGTTCGGCCACGTGTGAGCGTCTGGCCGTGAGTTGTGGGCTACAGCAGCTCCATGCAAGTGTTCTGTTTTTGTATTTGTGTGTCCTTTTGCCATCTAGTGGAAGAGTATTGAATTTTTCTGCCTGTCACCATACTTTGCTGATTTTGCCACTCTATGTGTTGACAGGTTACTTTTCTTAATCTGAACATTTATTGGTTCTCAAACAATGGCATCACCGTATGGTTGGATGGTCACACAAGTCACTAACTGTCCAATCAGATTGTTCTGCTGTCATCCCAACAATGCTGACTGCCACCAGGGGGCATATTTTCACGGTATCCGGGGACTGCCATGATATGCTATGATTTATGAACCAGCCTTCTAGCGTTTCTGCAGGTCTTGTTTACCAATAGTTGTATTGTTATGGATTATTTTAATTGTTATGCTTACTACTTGTTACAGAGAGCTGGTTCTAATACCATACATGTACCTTATTTCTGGGTAGCCAAGGGCAGATGAGAATCCAAAAAACATTTGATTTATGTTCGCTATCCTCTCTCCCTGGGTGGTTAACTCGTGTTTGCTTTCTTCTGGACGCAAATATGAATCTGCTTATTGCATTAGGCTAGAGCAAGAACTCTAATGTCTTTGAATGAGCTCCAAGGTGATAGTGGCGACCTTGACGCATATGATAAGACAGAGAAAGATGCTTCCTTTGCATGTACGTCTGATTTTCTTCATTCACCTGATTGGATTCCAAAGCGACAAAAAGGTGTGTTGCTAATCTTTGCTAGAATGTCAGGTGTGTGTGTGTGTGTGTGATGGAGAGAAAGAGTTGATTACAGCCTCCTCTTCAACGCGGAGAACCGACATTTCTCAAGTGTGTGTAATTACAGTGAGCAGCAAGCCTCCTAAGCATCCTGTCAATCTGAATCAGATTGCAAGACACACACGCACACAAAACACTAAGTTGTGCTGAGAGTGTGCGCTGTCGAGTGTGTGCAATCATTGTGTGTGCGTGAATGTGTGTGTGTGTATGTGCTCAACCTCAATGAGAGAATTTGGCTGCAAAGACGGCGTACATGTCTGCACAGAGCCGGCCGGCGTCTCGCTCCACCTCTTGCACAATGGCCAGGTTTGGGTTTCACATGCTCAAGACGTACAATCAGCCGCTAAACAAGGCGATTACCCTTTTTAGCTCACGTAGCTCGTATAGCTCAATTATGTTGTGAAATGAGTATCCAGGCCCAAGGCCAAAGCTGTCAAGAGCGAAAGTTGACGTCGGTGGAAACGGCAGATATGTGTGTTCCTGCGTCTCACGTGTCAGACAGCTCCAGCTCACCTGTGCGCCAACACAAACATGGCGACATGCTGCAGACGTGTGGCAACACAACGCACTTGCATGATGACACTAATGCAGTGGTACCTTGACTCATGAGTTTACTACAGAGCATAAATATATATACACACACACACACACACACACATATATATATATATATATGTATACACACACACACATATATATATACATATATATATATATATATATATATATATATATATATACACACATATATATATATATATATATATATACACACACATATATATACACACACATATATATATATAGATATACACACATATACATACATATACATACATACCTACATATACATACATACACACAGACACATATATATATATATATACACACATACATACCCACACATATATATATCCATATACATATATATACATATACATACATACATATATACATACATATATATATACATATATACACATACATACATACATATATACATAAATATATACATACATACACATATATATACAAACATATATATATATATATATATATATATATATATATATATATATATATATATATATATATATATAGACACACACACACACACACACTTCAAGACGCCTCCTGTATGGTTAACCAGTTGCATGCAATCCTCTGGTGTGATTTTGGTGCATTCCTCCACACAAGCAGTCTTCAAATCTTGAAGGTTCTGTAGGCTTCTTTTATAGACCTGGAGTTTCAGTTCTTTCTATAGATTTTCGATTGGATTCAAGTCAGGTAATTGGCTGGGCCATTCTAGCAGCTTTATTTTGTTTTTTTGTTTTTGTTTCCTTGGCAGTATGTTTTGGATCATTATCCTGTCCACCCTCATTTCATTTTCATCATCCTCGTAGATAGCAGCAGATTTTTGTCAAGAATGTCTTGATACATTTTCCCATTCATCCTTCCTTCCATAATGTGAAGTTTACCAGTACCATTTGCTGAAAAGCAGCCCCACACCATCATGTTCCCACCTCCGAACTTCACTGTTGGTATGGTGTTTTTAGGGTGATGTGCAGTGCCATTTCTCCTCCAAACGTAATGTGCATTATAGCATCCAAAGAGTTAAATTTTGCTCTCATCTGACCAGATTATATTCTCCCAGTATTTAACTGGTTTGTCCAAATGTTGTTCAGCAAACTTTAAATGAGCTTTGACATGCTTTTTTTCCAGCAATGGGGTCTTGCGTGGTGAGCGTGTATACAGTCCATGGAAGTGGACTCACATTTTTCCTTGTGACAACAGCACCTGCTAATTCCAGGTCTTTTTGAAGCTCTCCACAAGTGGTCCTTGGTTCTTCTGATTATTCTTTGCACACCTCTGTCAGAAATCTTGTGAGGAGCACCTGATCGAGGCAAATTTATGGTGGTATGACTTTCCACTTACATATTATGGCCCCAACCGTGCTCACTGGAACGTTCAGAAGCTTAGATATGTGCCTGTAACCAATGCCATCGTTATGTTTTTGCAACAATTAGTCTGCGATGGTCTTGAGACGGCTCTCTGCGCTTATCCATCATAAGGTGTGTCTTGACTCACACCTTGGCAAAGAGACCTTTTTGTAGGCCATCAATTAGGACGGAACCAGCTGATAATTCATTTGCACTGACAAGTGGCTGGATTGCTGTTCGATTGAGTTTAGGTGTTGTCTTGGGTTCCCATGCCTTTTTGAATCTCCCTTTCTTCATGTGTTCAATACTTTTTCCCTGTGTCATTTCAAATTTTTACGCACAACTTAATTTCTGAGTTTATTTGTTCTACCTTCTTTGTATGTATGGATTACTTGGGTTGTTCCCAACATCTGGCGAAATCTTCAGGTCCATAGAACCTTTGGAAGTATTATTTAGTTAAAAAATGGTGACAATTTTTACTTCAGCCGCTGTATTTGCCGTCTGCTGAATGCTATTTTAAGTTTATTACTGTCCGATGTTAGAGCAAGAACCCTATTGATCTTACAGGTTCCGCAATCTAAGATTAAATGCGGGCTAATGCTTTGTGTTTTGAAGTTTTAACACGTAGGATCGCTAAAAAGTACGAGTTGCCCGCTGATGTTTTTTCAAAATCTCATCCTGTGGGCCGTGCAATGTTTCTCATATTCATGACGGAAACCCCGCTGGCTGCGCGGCCTCGCCCGCTCCTCCTCGCGAAGAATTAAACGAGGGGTGAGTGGCGCAGACCGATAGAGAAGAAGAAGAAGGAGAGGCAGCAAATTACATTGTCAATTCAAATCCCGCCACTAATGCATCTCATTGAGTCTGTGTCGCCGTCGCGCCGCACCCTCGGTTATCGGCCATGTTTACTGCACCAGTTGGACTCGGCCGGGTGAGCGAGAGAGAGAGAGAGAGAGAGAGAGAGAGAGAGAGAGAGGCGGAGATGTAGCAGACATGCAATATGTGAAAAATGTAACTTTCCTGCACTAGTTTATGTGTGTGCGTGTGTGTCTACAGAGCTGTATCAGTGTAATTACAGCTAATGCCCCAGCGCCGACACGGCCTTTTTCCTACGTGAAAAAACGTCCATGCAACGCACACACACACACAAAACACACACACAATTGACACATAAATAAACCCACTAGCCCGCTGCCCTCCTCCTCCTCTCTCGAGGTTCCTCGTCCTCCAAACTATTTGAAAATCAATTATCTCGACAAAGCAGCTTTAAGGAGTGGCTGCCACTTACTCCTGAAGTGAACAACTTATTTGAAATTCATTATTGTGTCGAGGGCGGCGGAGGAGGGAGTCCTCCCGTGTGCGGCACTTCCTGTTCTTCCCTCTCTTTAGCGCTTATTGTTGTCTCCTCACGTAAGAAAACGAAACAAAAAAAACAACAACAACACCCGACTGGACCAATCAGAAGTCTCATCTGCATACATGTCCGCCTCCTGTCATGCAATTTTAACCAGCTCAGGGCCATGACACACACACACACACACGCGCACAATCACATGGTACACTTGATTGGCTCGCCTTATTTATTTATCACATGCAAATGAGACAGAGATGTTCCATCTCCCT
This sequence comes from Phyllopteryx taeniolatus, assembly GCF_024500385.1. Lineage (NCBI taxonomy): Eukaryota > Metazoa > Chordata > Actinopteri > Syngnathiformes > Syngnathidae > Phyllopteryx > Phyllopteryx taeniolatus. The sequence goes on from NC_084512.1 coordinate 18,919,512, forward strand.
GCTACTGCTACATGCATAAATATGAATGAAAAGAGGTTATGAAGGAAACCAATATGGACACCTATAGATATATTCTTGCTTGTTTTGTCTGTTTCTAAGTATTCATCGACATAGTCACAATTCAGGTGTTATTGGTATCTTTAAATGTTACAAGATATTGGGAATGCGTGGCTTGCATTAAGTCTGTGTTAAGGTATGATGACAAAATCAAATTGTTTTTGGCTCAATTTAGAACAACAGCAATTGTCATAATATGTTTACAATCACGTGTTTTGTGATTATTGAAATTATCAGCATAATACAAAGACAAAGTGGATGTCGATTATTTTTATGTTTGGGTCCTTGGGTGATTAAAAAAATAAATCTTGCCGGATGCTGTAAACCAAAATTAAAAAATGGAATATATTATGCAACCAAATGATAGAAACAGATTTAACATGTTCTTTAAAGATCTATGTTACTCATGTCAACGCATTGAAGATGAGAGTGACATCCAGATATTTAAGTTATCTTTTACATTTTGTAACAAATTTTGTTTGTTTTGTATCCCACAGCACAGTAGAATTGGTGGTTAGCATGGTTGCCTCACACTCGAGAGGTTCTGGGTTCGAATCTAATCTCATGGAGTTACTGTATAGCGTTTGCATGCTTGCGTGGGTTTTCTTAGAGTACTTTTACTTTCCCCACATACCAAAAACATGCATGCTTGATCCTTTGAAGGCTATTAATTGTCCATAGGTGTAAACGGTTGGTGCTCTACATATGCCCTGCGATTGACTGGCAACCAGTCCAGGGTGTACAGGGTGTAAAAGTCACGCGACAGGCTCCAGCTCACCCGTCACCCCAATGAGGACAACCCGGGCACATTTGTATTGCATCATCATGGCTGCAGAACGGGGATGGATGTTTTGGATGCAACATGAGTATAGAAAAATAAGACGTGTTGTTGCATTCAAAGAGGATAAAAACAAAAAAACAACTGTGGAGACTTCCAACTCAAAGTGTCCTCTAATCCTACAAGGCTGGCAGACGAGCATATTTTGCATGTGTACATTTTTTCTCCGTTTTACTTTGTATTGTGGAGGGAATAATCTCAGGCTGAATGGACGCAAATCCTCTGCAGCCTGGTGTAGGCTCAGAAATCTGATGGAAAGCCTTTCCAGAAAAGTTGGGTCTGTTTTCGCAGCAGATTAATACCTCAAAGATTACATCGGCATCGTGTTTGTGCGGGGCACATGACTTTCAGAACAACACCAGCAGAACATAAGTACTGTCACTTTTAACTCTGTAGTATGCTTCAGGCTACATGTCCACACAAATGCAAAACATCTTATCATCTGGTAAAAAAAAAACAACTCTGTCCACAACATTATGCTTCAAAATGTTTAACCAAACTATAGAATGCTGTCTAACAAAATTCTAGTTCAATGCTAACATAAGTGGACCCCCACTATTTACGACAAGACGTAACAGGGAACGGGCCAGACAGTGATGGCTGTTGTCTTCGGACAAAGTTAAATACATGTATATCATTTATTTATACAATATCATATATATCATATAATGCATGTGAACATGAACAAATCCCAAAAACCGTCTATTGTGATTGTTGGTGGCTCTGCGGTGACTTGTTGTGTTAATAAAAAAAAAAAAGACACTGTAGACATTTAAAGTTCCTACGGGTGCTTTGAAACGATCCCCTTCCTCATTCAACTGAGCGAGGCGGAAGTGCTTTTACCTGATTTGCCCAATGCAGAAGTAGTTTCCGCATATACAGTATTGGCAGCCATTAAAATTGCATTGGAAATGTATATTATTGTTTAAATTATTTATTCTTTAAACCCCCAAAATTATTGAATAAGCGGGGATCAACTAACAATAAGTGATTTGGGATTGCTTCCCCCCACAAAAAAAAAAGAAAAAAATTGAAAAAAAAAAAGTAAATTGGAAAAAAACTAATTCCGCATTTTGGGTGCTGAGCCGCAAGTATGCGGGGTTCTACTGTAATGCAAAACACCTTAGACGTGCATCCATCCATCCATCCATCCATTTTCTGAGCCGCTTCTCCTCACTAGGGTCGCGGGCGTGCTGGAGCCTATCCCAGCTGTCATCGGCCAGGAGGCGGGGTACACCCTGAACTGGTTGCCAGCCAATCGCAGGGCACATAGAAACAAACAACCATTCGCACTCACAGTCATGCCTACGGGCAATTTAGAGTCTCCAATTAATGCATGTTTTTGGGACGTGGGAGGAAACCGGAGTGCCCGGAGAAAACCCACGCAGGCACGGGGAGAACACGTGCTAACAGAAATTAGTGTAGACGTTATGGTATGATATAAACATTCAAACAATTGCTACTTTACCACACATGGAGGAGCAACACATACAAATGTTCATTATGCTGCATCTCCTTCTAGTAGACCTCAGTGCTGCCTGGCATATTGCGACACAGCGTGGTGCTACACTGAAGGTGCGCGACGTTAAATTTGAACTTGCATGTATTGTGTAAAAAGCCATCAAAAACAATTGCTTAAAAATGGCGCAATTTAGAAGGACTTCAATGTACAGTCCATGCTGACTGAAGTAATAAAATCCTGGCTGGACGCTTTGTCTTCAGGCTCCAAAAAGTGGTGTGTCCTTGTAAGAAGAGTCAAACATGGGTCTTTTGAATATTATTTTTGTACTTCCTCTGGCCCCTCAGCCTCCTCTGCTCAGTGACTTTGGTGTTGGCCTCATCCAACTATCTCGTGGCGTCGAGGATCATAACAGAGTGTGACAGCCCTGTCATGTATGTTGCAGCGCTGGCCAGCGAGGACCCGTTGCAGCGAGACAGGAGGTGTCATGCACGGACGTCTCGCCACCAGCTGGACACTCACCCTCTCTCCTCTTCTGTCACACTCCATCTTCCTCCCGCTCTACCGGACACTCACTACTTTCCAAGCTCGTCATTCTACTGATTTGTGCTATAAATGCAAGAAATCAACTCCCGGGACTCTACTCTACTATGCAAAGCAAAAGCCATTTATCAATAACACCGAGAAATGCCGCCGGCTTCTCTGGGCCGAGCTCATCTAAGATGGACCGATGATGAAAAGTGGAAAAGTATTCTGTGGTCCGACGAGTCCACATTTCAAATTGTTTTGGGAAATTGTGGACGTTGTGTCCTCCGGGCCAAAGAGGAAAAGAACCATCCGGACTGTTATGGGTGCAAAGTTCAAAAGCCAGCATCTGTGATGGTATGGGGCTGTGTTAGTGCCAGTGGCATGGGTAACTTACACATCTGTGAAGGCACCATTAATGCTGAAAGGTACATACAGGTTTTGGAGAAACATATGCTGCCATCCAAGCAACGTCATTTTCATGGATGCCCCTGCTTATTTCAGCAAGACAATGCCAAACCACATTCTGCACGTATTACAACAGCGTGGCTTTGTAGTAAAAGAGAGTATGTAGTATGAGACTGGCCTGCCTGGAGTCCAGACCTATCTCCCATTGAAAATGTGTGGCGCATTATGAAGCGTAAAATACAACAACGGAGACCCCGGACTGTTGAACAGTTGAAGCTGTACATCAAGCAAGAATGGGAAAGAATTCCACCTACAAAGCTACAACAATTAGTGTCCTCAGTTCCCAAACGTTTATTGAATGTTGTTAAAAGAAAAGGTGATGTAATACAGTGGTAAACATGACCCTGTCCAAGCTTTTTTGCAGCCATAAAATTCTAAGTTAATGATTATTTGCTAAAAACAATAAAGTTTTATCAGTTTGAACATTAAATATCTTGTCTTTGTAGTATATTCAATTAAATATAGGTTGAACATGATTTGCAAGTCATTGTATTCTGTTTTTATTTATGTTTAGCACAACATCCCAACTTCATTGGAATTGGAGCTGTAGCTGAGTGAATGTCATATTGACACATTTACATTCACATTCGCAACTTTCATTGAATCTTTCAAGATTCATGGATTCAATTTTCACATTGTTTCATTGTCATCTCTTACATACCAGACTGAGCTTTTCATCAGTAACTGTATGAACCTCGAGTAACAAGCCTACCACTGACTTTGGAACAGAAACACAAGACACAGAAGACTACAGTACATGCTGGTTTACGTATAGTAAACATCCGGGGCAAAGAAGATGTCTGGGTAACCTACTAGACACGAGAAGAGCCAATGATTGCATAAACGTTGACTAAAAAGCCTGCCAATGGCGTGTCAGTTGGACGATACGACAAACACAAACTCTACAGCAGTAAATTCATTGATAGTACTGGCCTGATGCTTTCAAGTGCACATGGTAAGAAAAAGAGGACATCTGGTTACCCCACTTATCAACCTACAGCACAGTCAAAACAGCAACTGAGACCTGTGTGTATTTTGTGGACTGTACATGTCTACAAGTACCACACACACTATGCTGATGTGAGCAGCTGTGTCACACACACATACACACTTGCATTTACTGTACATGTGAGCTTGTGTGTGTGTGTGTGTGACTGCTGGCTGCAGGCGACCGCCGTCAGGAAATCGGTCAGCCCAGTGAAAACGGGGTCAAATTGGCCACTCAACTGGGGCTTAATCTTCCAGTCATTCCTAAAAACCCGACTGCCACTCAGCCGCTCCACTCTGCAACCGGCGGCAAAAATAAAAAAAGATGTGATAAGCATACAAATCAAGTGACAACAACCCCCATCCCAGTACACCTTCGTGTGTGTCCATGTTGAAGCGTCAGCTCAATGGCGTCTTCTTTTCTGGCTCTGCGCGATTCGTTTGCATGGAGAAGCGCGCGAGGCCGAGGCGCAATCAATGCTAAAACCATTACGGCACGCGCTTTAAGCACAGCAGCCCCATTTTAGCAATTTGGCCCGCATATGGAATTATTTGATCAATAGCATTGTGGCTTGAAAGAGAGGAGTAAATTATATGATCAATGCTCCCTTTTTCAAGTTGCGTGTAATCTCTTGATGCTGTTGTGATGTTTCTCCCTTGCTTATTGGAATAAAAGCCTCGCTTCCCCGAGGGCTGTTTGTGTGGACGTTAATATAAGCCGTTTTTTGAGAGAGGTGGAAACAAACGAGGTTATCAAATGGCAGAGATTAAAATAGAACGACATGGCGGTCGCGCAGACTAGCTAAATTATTGATGCGCGTATCATAATGCCTGTGAACACACAACACAACGAGCCACCCTTACTGGCAGTTCACCTCCAATAACACACTCTTATCTCGCCGCCGACAAGTACATGTATAATGTATAATGTCTATACACTGGGTTCCAAATGATTGAGGATATGTTGTTGTTCTCCACTTTCCTGAATAGTCAATGTGATTTGCAGTCATTACATTATTTTTGTTATAAAACAATTAGCTTTGATAACAATGGGGACAACAAACGTACTCCAAAAACTGTGTTCCAAAATTGTATGCACAAGTTAACAAAACCAAAAAGACACAAAATTTCAAGAAGAAAGGCAAAAACAGGTTCTCAATAGGGTTGAGGTATGGGGATGTTGGAAGTTTCCTCTCCCTTTGTAATTAAAGCAGCTAAATCTTTCGTTGTATGTATTTCGCTCCTCATCATTCTAGCACCCCAAAAATCAACTTGAACACAACACCAGCAGCTTCATACAGGTTACTTGCTTTTTTCACAGCTGCTGTCTTAAAACAAAAAGAAACTTTCCTCAATGCGCTTTTAACAGAACAAACGTTTCAACATGATGATTTTCTTGAAATGCCCATTGTTTTCATTCCTTTTGAGAGGCGCTGTATTATTTCATGCTTTCATCAGCAGCATGCATAAAAACCGCCACTTGCTTAGTGAAGTAATAAAATAACTTTCCTATATATAACGTAGAAAAAAGGCTACAGAGAAAAGCAAAAACTCAAATGTTTATTTTAAATCCAATATGCATAATTATTTGCAACACTGTGTAAAAAGTGTAAAACATGTATAGACTCAAAGCCAGAGATCACATCAGGGACCGGTATGACTGTGAAAATCCTAAACAGAAATCACCTCCTCCTATCAATCGATGTTTACCCATTTGCCCCTGCACTTAATTGTTCCATTCATTCCAAAATGGATGCATTTTCTATACCGCCTGTCTTGTTCGGGGCCACAGGGAGCCGGAGCCTATCCCAGCTGACTTCGGGCCAAAGGCGGACGACAACCGGGACTGCTCACCAGTCAGTCGCAGGGCACATAATTGACAGAATCCAGCAAATACCATGGTTTTGCTTTCCGCTCCCAGTGATTTTGTTTTCATAGTTCCCGCTCCCGGTGACATTTGCTCCCACCCAATCCCATGACTGAATGTAAAATTCACTCCCATCCTGCGGTGGAAATCCTGAAAAAATGCCAGCCTCTACTGTCAATATGATAAGCATCTTTATTAAACAACGTGGCACCTTTAAATCCGACAGTATATATGCAGTATTATTTGGCACACAGTGCATTTTTTGGGGGGTATTTGTTTGCGGTCTTTTCATAGGAAACGTCTCAGGCCTCTGAGGTGACTTGCACACACCTCCACGGCGAGTGCGTGTCTGTCTCTGCGGATGAGATCACTTGACGGGCTGTCACGGCCGAGCGCTGCCCGTGCGCATTCGGGCCCGAGTGCAAGTGGCACACATCGGGGGCGAGCGATACCTGGCGCCGCTCGTTGCGGGCTCGTTGTCGTGTTTGTGTCGTGAGGAAAGGGAGAGACGGGCTGATAGCTGGGCTTTGAGCCTGATTTGTTTTTACCTCCCCCCTCCTCCCTCGTCGACTCACAACCCACTTGTCCTGTCGCACGGTAAAAGTTGAAGCATTGGGTGAATGATAACGAAGCGACACGAGGAGGTTGGGCGGCGTGGACGAGGCGGCGGTGGCGGCGGCGGCGAGGGGGGTGACACAAAGAAGAGCCTGTCACACTCACTTAGATGCTGAAATATTAAAGCGAGCAGTCAGGTTGTAATTTTCCCGAGAAAGCCGAGGGGAGCGGAGGATAAGTGAAGCGAGAGAGGGGGGAGGCGGAAAGGAGAGAGGAAAGGTATCACCGCAAATCTCTCTTTCCTCCCATGCTGGATGAGACACCGGCACACTTTTAATACGGCAACTTTAATTAGCTTGGCCTTATACAGCCTGTCTCGCTCAGCTCCTTGCCGTCGCATGATGGGAATAATTGAGCGAGGACTGTCAGGAGGAGATGAAGACTCACTGCACTGCAATCTACTGGAGCTTTCACTTCTACTTCCTTTTATCACTAGAACATACACTATGTCCTTTCAAAGTCAGACTGGATTTGACCCACTTTTGCATCCAGCAGCTGCTCAAAACTTGTACTGTATAAGAGCGATTTTCCATTCGCAGAACCAGGTACTAGCTGGGAATATGAAAATGTTTTGGGTACATCGTCAACTGGGATTCCAACAGTCAAGGGTCAGGCAGATTCTTCAATATTATTTGATGATACGTATGCTAAAAATGGTCACAGTCTTCACAGCTAGTCAGCCACGCCCACTTGTGTCCGCCAGTCACACCCACCTGTTCAAGGCTCGGCTGATGACTCACTGATTGCCAGATTGTTGATCGCGTACAAGCAAGACTCTGCATTGACCTTTTCTTGCCGACCCGGTGATCCTCTGAACTTCCTGGCTTGTGGCTCCACTAGGAATCCTTTTGCCCCTGACCACAAGTTCGTTTCCCTGTGCCTGTGTCTGGTTGGAGTTCCGGTACCATGACAACACGTCCCCGTCCTCCCCTCAGCGAATTAGGGTTAAGACAACAATGAAGTGTGAGTTTCCCTGTTCTGCCTCCTGTGGATTACAGCGTTTCTCATGACTTGGTCTCAAAACCAATTCCCAATCTTCAAAGCGTCTTTGTCCGGACTGTGAATTTAACCACTCTGTTTTGGAACTTTGAAGTGGATCAGGTCTTTGAAGTTGACTGTGTGGCTACTCACCCGTTTGTCACTGGCCCCATCAAAGTTTCAATTAAAAGTCATTTCCCACTAATCTGGTGGTTCGGTGAACTACACTTGAGTCCTACAGCACACTCGCTCGTGGCAAATATGTGTCCCCACTAAGATGTACACTAACTAAGAAATGCAAGGCTGAACGCATACACCCTGTTGCTGTAGTATTATACGCCATAGTCTCCACTTTGTCACAGCGTTTTCCTCTTGGATCTTGTGTCTCCTTCGTAAATATATTGTGTCATCATCCGCGGAGGTTGAAAAATGCATTTGACAATGTAAGGAGTTGAAAGTACAGTTTTCGAGTTAAAGTTAATAGTTGCCAGAAAATTTAATATTCAAGTAAAGATGTGTGAAAAACCTACTTAAGTACACTAATGACGTATTTGTCGGCTCAATGGGCCAGACGAGGTGAGCGCTTGTGGGCAAGGTCGAGGTGGGCCGTCCCTCGTGTCATATATGGCGAGCGGTCGCTGTCATTGCACTGACAGTGGATCTTAGACGTACAACCCCTCCCACCCCAATTCCCTTTATCGGTCCATCTCTCCTTTTGTGCGACTTGTCTCCATTCCAATCAGAGCTCGCCTCAGCGCTCACTGAGTCACGTCTGAAATGGGACCGGCAAGAAAGCCCGAGTCAGCCAGGACAGCGAGCCGAGCCCAGATGAGTCATCCTGCATCTATGAAACAGAGGCAGAGCGATTCAAAAAGAGGGGTCGTCTGTCTGCCTCAGCAAAGGGATCATCGCTGATCGTCACAGAGTGTGAGTGTCCAGCTCAAGAAAGACATGACGTCAGCCGTGAAGTCACAGGCCAAAGCAGCTCAGTAGACTCATTTATTGTCTCCTTTTTTTTTTAATTCATGAAACAGTGAGACATGAGCTTCTTTGTTGGAAAACTTCTTACTTAAAGGGTTTTCTAGCCTACACACACAATCCAAAGTGAGCCCACTAGTGTCAGCTGCAAAATAGCTGCAAGTGTACATAAGAAGTGTTTAGTGGGTATGATGTTTCTGCAGTGCACAACAAGCATTCAACCCTCAAGGGACAGCCAATAAGCCGGTCATGCTGTAAGCCTGTTGTGATGTTTCAAAGTAAAAATAAAACACACACACACACACACGCACAAGGCTTACATGCTTATCACGTGATAGACTAATTAATTGGCAACCACAGATCCTATTGTTTATTTACGACAAATTTCACATTGTCTCTCATCTTATCTGTAATGTATTATTACATTGGCCCCCCTTTTCAACAACGAATTAGAGTTAATTCTCAGGGGATATGGCAATTTAATGGAAAACTTCCTTTTACATCCAATTCTAATAGTCTAAAATAATATTTAACATAATCCAGAGGTTAAAACAATACTGACTTTGCACACTCAGCACTGTAGTCCCTTTAAGATAAGACTACAGTGGCGTCGTAATGGATTTTTTTCATTCTATTTGTGGAAATACAGAAATACGTTTATCGTCTCTCATTCATATCTAATTTCAGAATGTCTCTTGGCACATAATTAGGGAACATGGCAAAATGGGCATTTGTAGCAAATTCAGGCTTTTCAATTTTGTTTTTAAATAATTAAAAAAATGTTTAAAAATATTTTAATTTTGAGGATCTAAACTTCGTACTGAAATGCAAAAATGTCACTTTTATAAAAGCAGTTTTTTTTATTATACGACATCTGACCCTCAACTCTCCCTTCACGTAATGTACAAAAAATACAGTGACATATAATAGTAAATACAGTTTATCAGCACTCATTTATGGCATTTATTTATCTCTAGTAGCATTTTTTTAAAGATAAAAAAACATCCACACATACAGTAATTAGTGAACATATCAAAGGGACTATTTGTAGCAAATACCTTTTGCCTTGTGCCTTGAGGTACGAGTAACCCAATTTACACATTTTCCGAGATACGGGCCATTATTCAGCCGATTTGTTTGTTTTGATTGGCACGCAGAAAAAGAAGAAAAAAAAGAGCACTGTATGAGCAGTGAACTCAACCCAACTCACTTTTCAAGTTTTAGCTTGATAGGTAATGAACAATTCTTCAAAAAGAGTCTTCAAGCTGTTTAATGCCACCACCCGTTGGAGTTTCATGTCCAACTAAACATAAAACAAAGAGAATTGCACAATGTATATTTCAAACACCCGCACGACTTTGCCTTCCTCTAGGGGGATGCTAAGACACAATGCAAAATGCCATGAAAGGGCTAACAAATAGCATCACATATGGACACACATGCTATTTTCATATTAAAAACCACTTCCATTTTTTTCGTTGGGGCTTGTGGGGAGGCTGGAACGGATAAATGACATTTTCTTTCATTTCATTAGGGAAAGATATTTTGAATTATGAGCGTGGTTATGGAACAAATTAAACTCATATCTCAAGGCACCACTGTACTCAGCTTTAATCCAACGCATGTTGCTTCAATAATAATTAACTTTATCAATATTTTGAAAGAGGTTAAAATAATTTAAATGGTCCAAAACTAGCGCTGATGAAAAAGAAAAAAAAGGAGGATGTTTTTTTCTTCTTTCATCATTCGCCCCACATCTCCACCCTCTTAATGTGCATTGGGAATACAGTAACAAGTTAATCATCACTCACTAATTTCACATTTTTTTGTTTTGTCCACACAAATGCAAAAATATCCGTTTTATTTTATTTTTTTTAAATTTTTTTTTTAACAAGACGGCATCATCAGCACCTCGCATCCCCCTGATGTTATTGTGCAATAGAGAGTAGAGTAAATTAAATGAGCAAATGGATGAACAGGCTGTGTAGCTGCTTATTGGACAGTTTCCCTTGGAAACAGATGGCCTCAGCACTGCTGTTTGTGTTGTGATGACAGTAGAAATGTCCCGGCTCATTTAGGCACTACGGAATGAGTGGACGGCGTTTAAAGTGACACTCGGAGACACGCACGCACACGCACACGCACACACACACACGCACAGACTTGGCGCAATGGTGTGTCTCTCTCTAACCTGCGCTTAGGAGGTGTAAGTGATGAAATCAACTTTCATTTCTAATCCTCCTCAGCCGAGACCAGAGCCTGCGGCCCCCTCGTGGAGTGAACCTGCGTCGCCGTCACTGCTGAGGAGGAACGAGGAGGTCGCAGAGATGCCAGGGATTATAAAGAAATGTCTTTGTTCTTTCATAGAGGTTCAACATGCACAGTATCCCAAACATGACACAATCTGCTTTGTTTTTTGTTTGTTTTTTTTGCTTGAGAGGTCACGTATCACGTACACATGGTGGGACTACAACTGCATTGAAATGAGGGAGGGCAATGCAAAATGTAAATCAATACTGTATATATGTAAATGCTGAGGCACGAGGTTGCGTGGCTAACATGGCGCAGCAGTTATTTCGAGTAACCTGCATTGTTTTAACGACTGATGTCTTATTATTGTCCAATGTTATTCCAGTAATGCAGCAGATTCTGACTTTGGACATAAGACACACGTGGGTGTAGAAAGATGAGATTTCGCACAGCAAATTAATTTATCAATACATTTTCCTAGAATTATAAATTATAGAATATAATTGTATCGAAATCATATTTTAATTTAACTATATTTGTAATTGATCTTATTTTAGCATATATTTGTTAAATATGTTTATATTTTATATCTTTAAAATGTATTTTACATTTTCCAAGAAGAGTGCAATGAGCTGTTGTCTCATGTGTTGGTGACCTGTGTGAACGGCATAAGGTTCTTAAAACATCAAAATATTAGAAACAGCTGTCAGTGTTGTGCAAGTGCAGTTCAACAACAGTGCAAACTACACTTTAATAGTAGTTTCTATGGCACGAATTGAAATAAATACAAATAATTGTAAAAAAAATAAAAATAAAATGCAGTAGAAAGTCTTCTAGAGTTTATATTCTTAAAACTCATTCTAATCACATTAACAGATTGATAAATTAACAAAGTATAGACAACTATGGTGCTGTTGATTATACATATTACCATGAGCTTTCTTTGCCAACTGGCTTGAAGCAATCACACGGTTCTACTGCCTTCGAGTGAGCCGAGGGACTGGGACGTTACATATGAAGTAAGTTCAATTTGAAAGTTCTCCATTCAGACTGCCATCAAAACTGAGCATTATTATGTTCTTAAAAGTAGAATCTGGGCTACAGCTCTTGCGCCGGATCTTATAAGCTTGTGTCGGTGTACCTAATAAAGTGCAAGATAACATTGGTCCATGCGACTGCTGCACGGACCAAAACAAGACTTTCATTAAAAAATATCTTGTATCATCTATAAGTGGTAGGTCCCAATATCATCATGCATGTGGGCTAAATCAGGGAGCGATGCTATCAGTTTTGAGCTCCATCTTTGTCGCCACAGTCCTCAACCCAATCCTTCATCCTCCTCCTCTCCTGAAATATCGGTATTGTTTACGCAGAAGATTAGGGCAGAATTGGGCAGGAGGCGTTTGTCCTGTGATGACGGCGATAAAGATCGCAGGGACGGCGGCACGCTGCCCGGTCTTATCTAGGCTGCAGCCAGATGAAGTTGTTCATTGTAATTACTGGTGGCAAGAGTAGATTTCACAGGGAGATTGGCGGGGAAAGAGAGAAGCAAGGCGAGGGATGGAAAAAAAAAAAAAAAAAAAAAAAGTCCTTATGCACACTTAATTTCCGCCCCCGCCTGCGTATTTTAGCTCTCATCTGCACTATCTTAATGCTGCCGTATCGTAATGACCTTTTGTGGGTCTAACATAATAATCGGCATCATCGTGACTCATTGCCATCTTGCCGCTGTTATTCAATCAGTGATCTTTTCTCTCTCCGCCGCTCACTCTCCACTGTACTGTAATTATCGCGCCGGATGAGAATGTCAGGTACGGGCAAAGGAAAAGATGGAAAGTCGAACGATCCGCCACAAAAACTTTTCAGCTTTATCGCGCGTGCAGTGAAATGATGTGGATCATTGAAGGCACATCATGAACTTTCACTGTCATCCAGGAGAGCTGGAGTCGATATCCCAGATGACTTTAATAGACAAACTCTTACCTTTTACACCTATGGACAATTTAGAGTCTTCAATGAACCATGCACGTTTTTGGAATATGGGAGGAAGCTGGAGTACTCGGAGAAAATCCACACAAGTGCGGGGAAAACATGCGACCTCCGCACAAGAAGGCCAGAGCCGAAATTAAAAAATTCAAGACTTTTACATTTAATATAGTTTTACAACGAGTATATGTAAAACAACTAAACTCGTCGTCTCTTCCAAGGAAGTGGCAATTGATATATTTTTGCTGGAATCTATCGATTACGTTATCTATACCGCCTATCCTCATGAGCTCCGTCTACACCTATAGTGACTCACTATTTAGTCTAAATGTGTTGATTTATTTGTACATTCATATTTTATTCTTTTGTTCACGCTACAGACAAGAAGTGAACTTTTCTGAAGAAGCTGCCCCCTAATGGTTTGGAGTGTATAAAACGGATTTTATTTCACAGAAATGATTAAATAAGTGTGCATTTATTTCTTTTATTCGGGCCCTCTTGTTCTTTTTTTAAGTTTCCATTAGCTTCGAAGATCTAAGTCTCTGCTTTAAATGTCAAGGTGGAAAAATCACAGCGGTTGACTGTATGAATTGATACCGGAGGATAATGTGACATGTGACAAAGTATATCCACACCTTGTCGCTAATGTTTCTAATTTCATCTCAGCATTTTCCACTGAAGTTATCAGAGCTCTTTTACCTCTAGGCATTAAAACTAAAAAGAAAGCAAGTGGTTCAGTAAGTACTTTAGAAGGCCGCCAGAAATTTCAGTACTTGAATTGATGACAAATTAATTGTTTGTATACTTTGAAGGACAAAGAGAGGCTGAAAGGTGATGAATCCACAAAATTCCTGTTATGTTTGGATCAACTGTAGGATAGGACACAGAAGCCTGAGGTAAGCATGACTGTTTTTTGTGTGTGTGTGTGTTGTTTTCTGAGGCTGCAGCGCTGGGGCGGTAATGCTCTTCTCATCTATCATTCATCAACGCTGACGATATGATCCAGATCAGACAAACCACATTTAGCTTTCCGCCCCCCTCCGAGCCCTCGATCTGCGACAACCTTTTGGTTTTAGCCTCCTTGTTGTTGACGTCTGCGGCTCCTCGTCACTCTAGTGACGAGGTTTGCTTCCCTCTACTTGAACGACTTCCTCCCGATTAAAAAAACACAAAGACTGGCGGAGACATTCCACCCCCCCCAAAAAAAGCGGTTTGTTTGACATTCGGCCAATCAGCTTTTGGCTTCAGCCTGACTGACAGCTGTGGTGTCTAATTACACAGGAATGTAACCTGGCTAATCTTTTAAATGCCAATCCACAAGTAAAACTCTGCACTTTGGAGAGCCAACGAGAACAAGTCATTATGGCTCCTGCCGGATGGGATTTAGGACTGCGGGAATCCCTTCTTAACCAATTTAGGAATATTTTCCTATGTGAACGACTATTAATGGGTAGGTTGTGGCTGTCTGGACATGTCCTGAGAAAGCGCCGCAATTACCTGGACCTGTCTGGATGGTTAACAAAAAAAAAAAAGACATTTGAGAAGGGTTCATTCAAATGTGCAATCTACAGGAGTGCTTCAGAGGTTGACCATAGGACAAGTGTATTAGCAATGTACTTGTTTCTATGACAGGAGCTATCACCAATGCAGTCAACTGAGGCATTTACCATTCATCATCTACCTACCGACCTTTAACCTCTCTTCCAGACAATTTACATGAGACACTGAACCTGAGGTAGATTTGTCTTCAGTTCACCTAACAGACGCTTTTGTAAACATCAAAGACAATTTAGTCTTTTATGAACCTGAGGTGGTTTCGGAAATATCGAAGACATTTTATAGTCTTTAACTAACCGAAACAAATTAGTCTTAGTCTTTGAGTCTCCAATGAACGCAACGTACGCTTTGGTAAACACTGAAGACAATTTCAAGTCGTTGCACCGCACAAACATATTTTTGTCAAACATCGATGACAATTTAAATCAGAGATGTCATTAAGTCAGCATGTATTCTTCCGCTGAACTGTGACTTGTGTTTCAGTCCTTCCTTTCTGCACGGTCAGACTGTACCATCACTGACTTCTCGAACACTGAATATTAGTTACTGACTTGAACATTTTATTCTCATCTGCCAAAGTATGGAAGTTGTAATTTTCACTTTCATTATACTGTAGCTCTTGAAAAGAAAGCCTCAAATTGGCGACATGAATGAAGGCTTCTTGCCAACTGAAGAATTGCATGCGTCGACCGTTGTTTTCCAAACTGTGCATAGCTGAGTCCTTAATGAACTCAACCGTCACCAGTGTGCGGCGTCTGTCATCTCTCAGCACGGAGGACAATGGGCGAGGGGCATGCTAGGTGGTCCAGGTGCCCGCCGCAGCTGTCAGGCCCAACTTGAGTCAGACGCGACCTGATTTGCCGACGTTAATATCACGTAGCATTAGCGAGGCGGCCGCGCGGGACTTGAAGCTCTGTTTGCTTCGCTTAATGGCACTGCACTGGGAGGAGCTGTCTGGATGGAGCCGTGTGTGTCTGGGATATAGCTACACAAGTGTAGAA
Source organism: Phyllopteryx taeniolatus (assembly GCF_024500385.1). NCBI lineage: Eukaryota > Metazoa > Chordata > Actinopteri > Syngnathiformes > Syngnathidae > Phyllopteryx > Phyllopteryx taeniolatus. Next base: position 18,935,078 of record NC_084512.1, read on the forward strand.
AATGTGCATGTGCAACAGAAAAGAGTGCATCCATAGTCAAAAGTTTTCTCTAAATAATGCAGCTGATCACGTTGTGTTTACACAGTGAAATGCTTGCTCACTTTGCTGGAGGCTGAAAGACTGCAGGGGCAGGATTCTCCTCATTCGGAGGAGAAGAATAGGAGAAAAGAGACACTGAGAAAAAGGTGCTCCTAAGCAAATCACAAATATTAAGAAAAAGGCACAAATAAATAGCAGTCATGGAAGCATACAGTATACTAACCTTGTTTTGCGGCTTTAATTGACATTTCATGTTTGCGGAGCCATCGATCACCCACGGGAGATGAAGTGCGTTTGCAAGGAACATGGAAGTACGGAGGCGGGAAGGAAGAGAGATAATGCAGGACTACATTACGGAATCGACCTTTTAGTTAAAAAAAAATAAAAAATGATATTGCAAACTAATAATCGTCAAAGACACTCAAGTTTTCAGAAAAAGCAATGGACCTGCAAGAGTGTACCGGATAAATCACAGGGTCAGAAATCAATTAATTAGCCTTCTTGGCTTCAGCCAATCAAAGTACAAAGGAAGTGTATTCGAATAAAGATAGAAAATAGTCACCATTTTTTAAACTAATCTTATTTGGAGACAATTCATTCACTTCCTGGAAGAGCAACATGAAATTTAACACACAAGTTCAGTTGTTTATTGATTATGGTAACAGATGCATAAAAAACACACCATTTAAAAATGACTAAATATTGTACGTTTAATTGAATGGAATCAGTTTTCGATCCCTTACAGCTAAGTGACAATTTAGGCTCCCACAGATTGGCTGTTGTACATGTGGCACATTGCTGATCAAAATCAACACATTCCCAATAGTCCTGATCTCAACTGGTCATGTTTATAAAGCACACTTGTTCTGGGAAGGGGGCAAATGGGATGAAGTCCACCCATTAAATTTGGATGTACTTTCAAATGCGTAATGGAGGCGGACTGCCACCGGTGTTTAAAACGTGAGACATTTTTGTCGAAAGCAATGGTCACTGTCCCAGAGTCTCGTGATCGAATTATACGAAAGCATAAATGCACAGGAGCCGACCTCAGTGTTGTGCTGACTGAGGCCCGTCACACACTGAGCGTCGCGGCCCAAAGCGACTGAACTGGACAATCGCGAACAAATTACATTCGGAGATTTGCACCCGCACACCTGGCGATTGACCCTCACGCTCTCGTACACATACTTGCGCCTTCCGCTGCAACGGAAAACCCGTGACCCCTGGTGCTCTTATAGGGAAAAATCCTTTTGAGGTGCCTCATATACTGTATTGTATTTTTATTTTACTGAACCACACGCAATATGGTGCCATAATAGATATAAAATAAAAGAGAGGAAACGGGCGAGTAATAACGGAGAGAGTGCGGCTATTTCAGAAAGATGATCGCCCCATTCATTGACTGAACTCTCCACACTTTGCTTTTCAGTCACAGGTCCATACGAAATTACAAATCTAGTTAAGCATCATTCTAAAACACTATATGGTACGGTAAAACATATTTTGGAAATGATTGTTGTGAAAGCTTATGTGACACAACATGGCATTTTGGAGTGACCGTTACATCTATGACGTTGCGATACCGTTCATCTGCGATTCAAATTTCTAATTGCAGCAAAACTACTTGCATAAACCCGAACACTGCGGCGAGCCTTAGTTCCTTTACTTGGATACGTACCAGATCACAAAAGATCAGATTTGATAGTGAGGTAGGTATAAAGACAGATAAATGGAAAGATGGATGGATCAGTAGATGGATGGGTCGACAGACAGATAGATGGATGAATAGATAAACAGATCGATGACATATTTGCAGATACGCAAATAAACTCTAAAAGGTCTTTAGTGAGTAAGATTTGCTACTCGGGTGTCAATAAACGACAGTGACCCCCCCCGCCCCCCTCTCTCTCTCTCTCTCTCTCTCTCTCTCTCACACACACACACACGCACACGCTCTCCATCCGCTGTTGCAGCTTTCCTACTGATCATCACACACTTGGTTGCTCCAGAAGAAATACAATGTGTGCGCCCGCCTGAGTGTGTCCATATTACGACACGAGTGCTTATCTTAGCATGTGTGATTTGACGTATTATATGCCACTCTGTTGTGTGTGCGTGCGTGTGTGTGTTTGACTGGCCATCTATGTGGAATTAGTGGCAGTGAGGTGTGAGCATGCCAGCCGGTGGTGAGCAGCGTGCGTGGTGGTGAGCGAGCGAGAGGAAGCAAAAGTGATGGGGCAAGAAGGAGAGAGAGCTGGTGGTGGGGTGTGGGTGTGGGTGTGGGTGTGGGGGGGATTAATGGTGCTACATGATTACGGTCCCTTTAAGGTCAACCTGTTGTTCTGCCTCCATTCCTCTCTGGGCCTGGTGTGCACCTGCCTGCTCCGCCCCGGCTTTGTGCCGTTGTGAAAACGTTTAACCGCTGCTCAATGAGGCCGCCGCCACCCCCTCCCTGGTCCACTCGCTACTGTGGGAGGCGAGGGAGGGGGGGCAGGATATGAGCGATGGAGAGAATGGGCCAGGGGGCAACAAAGGGCACATTCTCCCCTCCCCTGCATACTTTGGCCCACTTCATTCTGGCTCAGCCTGGGGCACAGGGCTTTTGTTTGCAGGACGAGGCAGAAACATGGCTGCCAAAGTGAACATCTCGTTGGCACACAAGGTGAAAGGGCAGAGGGAGGAGGGCGCAGTGGGGCGAGGTGGTGCTGCCCCCGACAGGTCTCGGTCGGCCTCGATAACCTACATTTGAGTTCCGGCTCTATACACTCACCAGACACTTCATTAGGTACACCTGTACGATCACTTTTATTATTGTGCGTTCATTTACCATTGCTCATTATTGCGGTTGTAGTTTGCATTGCATCATAATAAAAGATGTTTCTAATATTTTGGCCATCTCAACAAGGGACCCAAAATGCTTGAACAACACTCTCAGTTCGACGCAGTGCAAACTACAAGCGCAATAATGAACATCATGTGAAATGAATGACTTCACTAACACGAGCAAGAGCATTCTTGAGCAGAACGAATACAAATTAATATAAAATCTAACAGTAAAACCACAAAATGGTCATATCACTCTCCAATCAAATATATTTATTCATATATTTATTTAGAATTGATCATGATTATGTTTTTTGTTTGTTTGTTTTCTTTTGTAACCCTGAATCATTTTGAAAGTGGTGTGGAGTGGTTCATTAAAATAAAACAGTGAAGAAAGTATAGTCCTCAACCATGGGACCATGTTTGGTTACTGGAGTCAACAGCAGAACAGTCTAACTCAGCAAGATAAAACAAATTCAAAAACGAAAAATGAGTACGTATAAAAATGCATAGTTAAAAACGATATTATATATGAAAAGAAAAATGATAGAGGTAAAACAAAAAAAGTTTTGAGCTGGTCTACACAAACGGATCAACATTTGAGTTTTTTTTGGGTGTAATTGTGTAAGTGTCACACAAAACAAATGATTTAGCCTATCGAAGTTTTTTTTGTTTTTTAAAAATTATTATTAATATGGATTTTCTGGTTATGTTTCGAAGGTTCAAGTACTTTTAGTTGTCATTTCAGTCATAGACAGGCATTCTATTAACATGACAAAAAATTAAGAGCCCACATGGTACTTACATGATAGTGGCACCATAAGTACAGTAAAACTAAATAATAATCACATCCAGTGATGTATTAGGTCCAGATGCGTTTAAAAGTATTAGCTCCCTTTGGACACAACTGCATACAAGTCAACAATAGAACCTATGATTTCTCCCATGCCACTCAACAATGTAAATAAATGTGTAAAATACTCACGTCAAAAAAAAAAAAAGACATAATGAGGCATTTTGACATAGTCAAACATAAACTCCAAAAATGAAAATATACTCTATATCAAAGGCAATTAAAGCTTTGCTAAATTAACAAATGTGATATTTTCGCACAATTATATAGCGTAACTAATGTCAAAAGTGGGAAATCAAATAATGAGCATTGATTGAAGTATTTCTTAGGAGCAACATTTCAGTTGCAGTTTTCCCCTCATGAAAACATTGTGAGGTGGTGTGTATATTAAGACTTGTGGGCTAATCTTTGTGTATTAATATGCACTGGCCAGGCTTAAGTCAGCAGCTGCGTGTGTGTGTTCGTGTGCGTGCGTTTGTGTGTTTGTGCGTGTGTGCGTGTGTGTGTGTGCGCGCGAAGCTGAGAAGCTCGGTAACACTCGCACAAGAAGAGCCGCTGTCCATTGTTCGCAACAACTCTTGGCTCATTACTGGACGTATTTCATAACATCGATGTTCTCACAGACCTTAGTAGCTTTGACACCAGCCCTCTTCTGATATTAAAATTAAAAAAAAACCATACACACACAACAATATGATTTCAATGGTGCATTCATTGCGCATTAAACATTCATTCAAGACATATTTTCAGTCTCTCTCTCTCTCTCACATGCGCAAACATAACCACAGAGCCAGTATTGGGGGGGGGGGGGGGGGGGGGGGGGGGAGAAGAGAGAGAGAAAAAAAAAAACAATTACAGTTCCTCATTAAGGCTCTCCTAATCCCTTTATGCAAAACACAGTTACACAAGTACACACAATGAGCAGAAAGTGAGGCAAGCAAAGAAGAAAATGGCGTGCAAATGCGAGGGAGAATAATTACATATGTCATGAAGCCGTCGCTTTTATTCGGGATGTCACTTCTGATGTCACTGGCCGGCTTTGGCGCTAATTTGAATTCAGACCTTTATCAGTCGCCGGCAGCAGATTTTGAGTGACAGCGCCACCAAACGCCGCTCGCCAGCCATCCTATTGATTTCTCTAAATCCCCAACAATAGCATTTGCATGCTTGTTTCTGTTATAATACAGATATGCAGTCCGCGGAAATTAAAGCGCGGCAGGCAGACCAGAGGTAACTAATTGTGTGCCTGTGTAATGAGTGCAGTTTCAATTTGATATAACCCACAGCTTTTCCCCTCGCAGGCCCGAGCTAAGTACTTTCAAGTCTTTGTGGGGAAATAATTGATTTTTTGTGCTTTGGGCAGAGGGAAAACTATTATGATCTTTTTGAATAATGGCAGCGGGAGGAAAAGGCACGTCGTGAGCGATTTAAATTGGTATTAGAGGCGAGAAGAGGAGGGGAACGAGGGGCTCGGTGGCGGGCGGAGGTGTGATAGCGAGCGCGGCGGCGGTGGGCTCGGGGGGACTTTGAGTGACAGTCGGCAAATGGCTCCCGCTTTGCCGATTACTCATTCTCTTAAGGAGGATGCCGGCATGGTGTGACTGATGCTCTGTTGGCGGGCCACCGCCGCGGCGGGATCCGTGTCATAAACACTTTTTTTAGGTAAGCCACCACAAGGTCAGATAGAATGGAATCACGTGAGCGTGGACCACCAAGACCAACAATTACTCATTTGTACCAAATACCTGCAGATGCACACCAAAGTTTTTCTCCATTTTGTCATCTCGAGTCCATCGTCCATTGAGAAACAGCAAAATGTATTCAAGTGAGCAGTACCTTACCTGCTGACTATTGTTTTTGTGGTTAAGGAGTTTTTCCTCCTAACAAACAAACAAAACAAAAAACCATAGCAAAAATAATAAGCAAACGCTATAACCCCCAGGCTTGAGTTGATAAGGTTGTATAATTACACTGTCGTAACATGCTTATGACGATCAGAATCAGAATTATCTTTATTTGCCAAGTATGTCAAAAACACACAAGGAATTTGTCTCCAGTAGTTGGAGCCAGTATTAGCTTGACTTACAAGTGCACCAACTTAGAAGTTTTACAAGTTATGAGCCATCACTTGCTCACTTTTGTGTTTTGTACTGCAAGCCAAAATTTGATGTACGGGAGAGTTTGAGAAATTGATGGCAGCAAACGCCACATCTGTCCAGCATCCCATAACTTCAGATATGAGGAAAGTGAGTTACCAGCTCAGTCACGGAACAAATTCAACGCGTAAGTCAAGGGACCACTTATACTATGAACAGTTCTGCTGCAAACTACAACCACATATTGTTAAATAAACATCAACATGAATACCTTGTTAAATAAACACCTCTCCAAAATTTCAAGATCCGCGTCAAAATATTGGGCTGTCCAACAAAATTTGTGAAAAATATCGAAGTCATTCTTCCTGATAAGAAATAAATAAATAACTATAACAAAAATAATAAGCAAACAAAGTCCCTTGAGCAATGTGAAAAGGTTGAGTAATTACAGTGTGATCATTTATTCATTACTATATGCACACTATAAACAGCTCAATGCAATTCTGATTATAACCACAGTAACATATTGTTAGATGAATAGCTCTCTGACAGAGCCTATCCAAACTGAGCAAAAATTCCAGGATGAGAATGTATTTCCAGATTTGCCCAAAAATGTTGTTCTTTGGCTAATGCAACAAGTTCTGTGGAAAATTATTAAGTTTTATTGCTCACAAAAAATAACTATAGCATAATAGTAATGAAATAATGTTGCATAATTACACTGTAATAACATGTTTGTTACACCATGCACAATTTAAACAGTTTTGTGTTACTCTACACCACTGCTAAAGCTTGAAACAATCAAAAGTTAGTATTATTATCTTTTTAAAGGCCTAATTTTTGATAGGGCTCTTGTTTTACCTTATATCCATTGTTTGAAAAGAGTAAAAAGTCACATGAGTGTTTGTGGACGCCTGACATGACAATTTAAAAAAACAAACAAACAAACAAACAAACAAAAAACACTGTTGTGGTTAGGAGACTGAGAGAGCCTTATTTTTATGTTCTTGTGTGCCTGCTTTGCCTTGCTGTTCTCCTGAAGGGTGTCGTTGTAACAAAAGCGGGATTTTTTTCCCAACTTAATTCAGCATGTTCGGATTTCACACTCTTAATTGTACACAGAGATAAACAGGTTTTCCATTGTGGAGCCAAGTGCCGATGGGAGAGGAAGCCAGGGAGGAAGGTGGAGGTTGGGGCGGTGATGCATGGGGCGGCTGGTTCTATGGCTTTGTTGTCCGGTTGTGGTTTTTACACGATGCAGCCCAAAACGCTTGTCTGTTTTTGAAGCTCCGAGCTCACCCGTTAACACGACGACACGTTTTTCAACGGTATTATCTGACACTTCAAGCCTCCGCCGAGTGAGAGGCAGGCACAGACAAAAATAAATAAATAAATAAATAAGGTAAGATTGGTTTGGGAAGGCGAGTCATCACTGTTCCACTGATGTAGCAACTGCAGCGGCAAATACACCAAGTGCTCACTTTCGTTGGATAAAGTCAACGATCTCCGTCCGTGTCAGTTTCAAAGTGGCACGAATATTTAACAATACATTATCATATAAAAACATGGTTGTCTATGTCTCATCCCTTTTTGTGTGTGTGTTTGTACTCTTCTATGAAATAACTCAACCCTGAACATCTGCTCATTTGGTGAATTATAATTGAAGTCAAATATATATAAATAATGCTCAAGTCAATATTACTTTTTGACTCAATTGTCATCCAAAACGTATTATTTAACGAGGCCATTTGCATAATACATGAAGTTCGTGTAATTACTTTGTAAAAAAATAAATAAAATAAAAATAGAACATTTAAAAAAAATCCAATTATTACTTATCTGAATCCTCAATCAAAAAGAAAAAAGTGGGGTTATATTTTGACCCTACAGGGTCAAACAACACGTAATGCACAACATCAGAAACAGATGATATAATGCAGAACGGAAAACTACAAGCTCCATAACGAATACTTCTCTGACAGTATCAATCAAAACTGACAAATATTATCAGAATTTGAAAAACAGCTCCTGGAGGTGTACCTAATGAAATGGCCGATGAGTGCAAACGGAATTTAATAGCAAAATAGCTTGGAAATTACATAGAAACAATAACATTCTTATTTTTTTGTATTGTAGGTATACATTATGTGTATATATGTATTTGTGGTTACTAAGGTGTGTGTTTTATGGGGTTAATTAAAAAAAAGGAAAAAAAGCAAATTTTCTCAACTTCTACACTTTTAAAGACCAAAATAGGTTTTGTGTGACTGCAGCACACACACACATGCGCGCCCTTGTGACGTCACTAACACTATGAAGCCATCGTGTGTGTGTGTGTGTTATGCTGGCAGGAGATATGACAGAAAACCCGAATGTTTTCTTTTCGCTCTTCCGCCACTTCATTAGGTACCCTTGCACATTCTAAATGCCTGTATTCATTGAGCAATACGGTATGTTCACTTTAGTGCTTGCCGCAAGGCACTGCATCGTCGGGTCTCATGAGACTGTGCAGGTGTACCTGATAAAAGTGTCTAGTGCGTGTATATGATAGATTCTTTTCAATGTTTCTACCTCCATCATTATGTTGTTTTTACCTGCCTTGTTTTCCCCCTCACGAGGCATCGCAATGCAATTAACGCCTCCTGTAACACACACATACGCACAAGCACGCACGCTCTCGTGGAGGCGGCGGTGGTTAATTTAGTTGGTCATAACTAATGGCGGCGAATCTGCGGGCGGGAGTCTGCCGAGGATATTGGACAGTGTCGAGGTTAATCGCGGCGCGCCCGGTTTAGCCCTGGCAGACAAGAGGAGGAAGAAGAGGAAGAGGAGGAGGAGGACGAGGAAAGAGGAGGAGGAGGGCTTAATTCCACCGAAGGCAAATGGCATGCTGGTTTTTATCTGGAGCCCTGATAAGGCGGCGCTAATACACCGAGGAGAATGGATGCTCAAGGGCCGGGTTCTCCTTATCAGAAAACTTTACAACAGGAGCCCCGGACTAAAGCACCCCCCACCCCCCTAATACCCGTGCAGCCCCTCACCAACACACACACACACACACACACGCACACACGCACGACGTGTACAATAAGCACCTCATTTCACCTCTCGAGCAGAACTATCACAACACCACCACCTAGCACCCACCGTCGCCACTTCACTTTCCTCGCTTGCAATCAAGCCACAAAAACACACATTTAGCATGTGTGCACACACACTCTGAAGGTGTGTGTGTGCGTGGGAGGGGGGGCGGCGGGGGGGAGCTTGGTGTATAATGAGCACACAGGCTAATTGGAAGATCACTCTAATGCGTTACCAGATAAAATAGTTTGGCTGCGGGCCTGCGGGCCGGATCAGAACCAACACTGCGGAGGAAGCAATCTGGGCCCGTCACACGCTCGCACATTTCCATACTAACGCAGCGACAGCAATTACACACACACAGCTCTGTTGGCACTACAACACACTCCCCGCCAGTACTACGGCCCCAGGAAAGGAGGTGTGTTTGTGTGTTGTGTGCGTGTGAGAGAGAGAGAGAGAGCGAGAGAGAGAGAGAGAGAGATTAAGCTGAAGCAATGGAGGAAATTGGCTTAGTGTTGTTTGATTGTGTATTTGTTTTCTTGGGGGTCGGGGGGGGGGGGGGGGGGTTGGCATGAGGATTGGTTTGGGTTCTGCAAAGGTGGCCTTGGGTGTGTCATTGAGCGAGAAAGTGGGAAGACGCGCGCACACGCACGGCCCTCCTCAGACAAAAGACATCTGCTTGCATACACCCCGTCTGAGTTGTGTTTCACATGCTAATCGCTTGTTTGCTATCAGTCAGTGGGAGGTTGAGGGTGTGTGTTTGCGTTTGTGTCTGTGTGTGTTTGTGTTTGCGCGTGTGTGCGTGTGAGGTGGCGATCTCGCTATTTACAGCTTGTTGACAGTCGTCATCCTTTTGCTATACTTACCAGTTGGCCCATTCTGATCTCATTAAGACTGACAGCGTACCTCCTAAATAATACGTCAATTATATATATATGTACATATACATATAATTAAAAACACAAATAAGGGGTGCAGCCTATTTTTTAAAAAACATATTGTGTACTTAACCTTTTTAATAATAATACAATTATAAATTAATGAAAGTTTATTTACACTTTTTAGGATAATATTAATGTAAACAAAATGCCAATTTCAAACCGTAAGTATAATTTTATTTATACAATTTTAAATTGTCTGTAACATTGGGTCAGAGCCAAATAGTGCTGATAATGAAATAAAAATGCACTTAAAAAGTCAATAAACAGTACAATTCAAAATAAAAGCAATTACTCTACACAGCAATGTTTTTTTTTGGGCACTTGCGGGCACCTGTAGCCACACTGTGGCGGCCTGCCGCAACATATCTTAGCGCCTGTGGCTAAATGCGAGCCCGTAGGAAATATAATTTGAATAATACAACTTTTAATTCTATGTTAAATTGGGTCATTTAAAAAGTAAATAAACAATTTGATTAAAAACAAAGCGAGAAATGATGTACTAACAAAGCAAAGACTTTCTGGCACCTGTGGGCACTTGTAGGCACGCCGCCGCAACAGGTCTTGGCACCCGCGACAACACGCGAGCCCGGCGAGTCTCGTTCCGGATGTTGTCGGCATTGGCATGCGCCCGCGGGTGCCCCCCCGCTGACACCCCTCCACTAAACGGATAACAGGTCACGCCTGCTAAGAGAAGGTGCTTACAGTCAGAGCGATTTCATACCTTCGCCAAGATGAGGCGCTTTATACGCAGTGAACACACACACATATCCACTGCGTGGGTCCTCGCTTTAGGGCGGGACAGACCTCCACTATTGTTGTCTATGATTTGCCGTAAAATCCAATTGAGCGCTGTAGTGGAAATGCGTGTCTTCCCTCCGGCTTGTTCCAGCTCAGCCCTGCGTTGATCCTCGCATCATCCCCTCGTTCGTTCGCCACGCTGGCACGTTTTAGCCGTCAGGCCTACCGACGTGCCGCAACGTGCTATACGTACACTGTACGCACAGTACTGTACACACGGCAAAAGTCAGTACAAAAGGTCAGCACTGGCTTTATTTTACTCATTTTGAATGTAGTAAAACAGTAAGTAGTAGGATACATAAGTGTTTCATATAATTTCAATAAATGAATTCATTATGTATATCTTTAGATAGTTAACTTTAGTTTTTGGGGTTGGTCGTAAAGCATGTTTCACTGTTTTCTATTCGTGTGTGAATGTGACAAATAAAAATGTCGTACGTTTTATATCAGCACGTTTAACATGTGAGGTAGCGCACTTAAACAGGTAAAAACCTAACTGCTGCGAATGGCGTTGCAATGAAAACATTTGCACGGTGCTGTATTTTCAGTATTTCAGGTACAGAGCTAGAAATGCAGCACGTTTTAAGTCTGCATTTTGCATCAACCATTACCCGCAGAAAAAAAGTGACTCTGAAGTTACTTAATTTGAACATGTACATCAGGTGCACATGATTAAAATGTGTTCAACTAACTAGTTTTTTTTTTAGGAAAAGAGGGTAAAGTTAAATCAGGTTAGCGCATTTTAATCATGTGCAACCGAAAACAAAGTAGTTTTTCCTCCAGTGTAAAATCTATACAGCATTCGGCATGTGCTCCAACAACATAGAATATCTTTTTTTTTTTAACAATCAAACATATCTATATCCAATAATCCCCCAATCATGACATTATTCATTATGTCGACACTTACAAGATGAATTTGAAGATATAAATACAGTAAGTGCATAATATTTGCAAAGAAAGAAATGATAAAAATGAGCAATTTCTTCCCTGGTTTTATTCTCCCGTGTATGCTGGGTCAATATATTTAATATATCATGTATGGGTGAGGGTCTTTTTGCAAATTCAGTAATAATAAAACAAATGTATACAAAAAAAGGAAAATGAGAAAATATTTTTATCATATTATTATTGTTTTTATGAACGGTATATACAATGATTGCATAAATATTTTTTTGACATAAATAAAGAGGAAAAAATATAGAATTAAAAGTGCCCTTTTAAAGGTTAATTAAAACTGTTTGCATACTTAAAAACAGAACTGCAGAATACAGTCAAGAACATACATCTTTTACCCATAAAAGGATAAACCACGATTAATCCAACACACACACACACACACACACACACGCACACCTTCTATTAACATATAAATAAATAAATGTTGAGGGGTGAGGTCACGTGACGTGTGTGTGTGTGTGTGTGTGTGTGTTTGTGTTGCCTGCACCCCCTGGCGCTCTCTGCTAATTGCTCAGGCAGATCTGTAGCGACTCATTTCAGCGGGGGTAAACAAAAGCTGCGTAGGTGTGGAGGAGACGCTCAGCACGTGCTTACATTGCTGTAAGACGAGAAATATGCAAATATTCAGATTTCGAAAGACGCGGCACATCACCGCAGGCCTCGCTTGTTGGGCAATATGGCGGCGAGGCCCAGATGGGAGACTCTCTCTGAGCTGAGGCTTTCCAAATGATGGAATGAAGTACAAATACTTTTTTCAGGTTATCTGTACTTGTCTTGAGTATTTATTGTTTTGAGATTTTTTTCACTGTCATTTTCTCCATTTGAAAACATATCCTGCAGCTGTACTTTCGACCACATACTTTTTCAGAATGGGCTCGTTTACTTTTTCAACCTCCAAGGACGACAACATGACATTACAAAAAAAAAAGACGTAAATAGTCAATCATGGTTGAGATCTTGATTAACTGAGAGCTTGGAATCTTATAAGGCGCAAAAAACAGGGACAGCAGCGACAACCAAGAAACAATAACGACGATGACGCAACAGATTCGGAAACGCAAGATAGTCCCTATTCATGGTCTTAAAGGTTGATCTTAGCTACAAGAACAGTTTGCGACTCCGTTGAGTCTTGTGCCAGCCTAAAAACCACCAGCTTCTGGCATTCAAAAATCCTCTGTCTTTCAGTTGTTATACTGAGCTAATTTAGCATTTTTTGTTACTCAGTTCAAAGGAAAGCTATATGTGAACATGCTTTGATAGCACAAAATTCAAACTAGCTAGCTCTTAGGTCCCATATTTTGGCTATTTAGACCTCCATAGAGTGACTCTCTAACATGGACTGAGTTAAAAATGTCAATTTCTTTAAAAAAAAAAAAAAAAAAACACCTTGGTTTTGTCATAGGAGTGTCCACAAAAGGCTCCTCTGACAGCTACTTCTGTTTGACCCAGTTTTTTTTAATCTGCATTGTCCATATTTGGTTAAGGCCAACCCCTTTCCTCCGATTGGTTGCCTCCGTGTAGAAGACCCACTTGTGAGAGCATACATGTCTGTTATGTTGACAGCGCTGGCTCGGAGCGGAAAGGGAAGGCGTAGATCTTCGCTAGTGACGTAGATAAGCTCGAGAAATTCGAAACGACCTGAGTTTAGGCCTCTCGGCAGAAAAACGTCTGGGACTCAGGAATGTGGGGACGATTTTAATTCATATTTCACATTTACTAAGGCACCATATTACCACCAATATTACATTCCAAATACTAGAAAAAGATGGTTTGGCAAAATACGGAACCTTTAAACAACAATATGCGTGATATTCTTTCTTCTCAACACAAACACTATGTAGGTTAATAAAAAAGTGGATAAATTTTTTTTTTTTTTCCTCATTATGCCAAGTTATCAAAATGGTTATTGTATGTCAGGGTCACAAACATGGTGCTCATGGAATGAATGCAAAAGGACGCTTGGATGTTTCCTCGAAAAAAAGTAGATTAAAAAACTATGGAAACCTTTTCGAAATCTCAGACTACCTCATAGATTGCACCTGGCGCTTCGTGTTCATATTTGGAAAAATATGTCATGCTGGAGACTACAGCAGAAAGGCACATGACCACTGAGAGCCAATCACAAGTGACGACGTAAGAAGGAAAAGCAACGGTAATTTAATGACACATTTTCAACCAGTAATGTAATGGATTACAATTACATATTTTTTAAAATTAAATTACGTAATATCGCTTCATGTAATTAGTAACTCCCCAACACTGGATAGATGAGTAAATTGAATTACAAGCTTGTTCACGGAACAAATTAAACTTGTAAGTCAAGATACCACTGTATCTGTACTTCTACTTAAGTGTGACTGGCAACACAAACACACACACACACACACACACACACACACACACACAGCAAATCAATAGCGACTAGAACGCTGACACCGAGGCCAAGAGTCTCATTTGCCGGCCTCCTTCTACCTGTCTCCTTCTCGTCGTCGCACCTGCACTTGTCTCCTTCTCAGCCGCCGCCTCCTCATTGTCGCAGTGAGACAATTGGCAGATGTAACATTTAATTAAGCCGCTATCACCTCGAGGCGCCGTTGAGGCGAAGCGACGCTGTAACGCCACTCGGAGCAAAAAGGAGGAGTTTCATTACAATTGGCAGTCAAGTGATTTATTCGCACAACGGCGAGGGAGGGAGGAGGGCCGACACAGGAGCTAATTTCTCGGCGCTCGCTGCAAAAAGGTCAAATGCTTTTTAATGACTATGTTTTCTGATAATACAGACTGGAGAGCGGCGGTGGCGGCGAATAATGAAGTTGCAGATTGGTATCACGCGGCGACGGTTTAATGGAGTCTCGCCGCCGAGGACTTTGTGGCAATATTTGGAAGCGGGGCTGCCTGCTGTCACCGGGTGTGACATCTCCATCGCTGGGCAGGCAGGTTGCTGGCGGGCCCCGTTGTTTCCTGTCGACGGCTGGGCAATTATCAAAAAAAGAACAAATGAAGAGCACCTTCCATTATTGTTATTATTATTAAACCTCCACACAGGCAGTGCCGCTGATTGAATAGTCATTAATCCAATGGACTCCACATTAACCTAACATGCAGGCAGGCAGCCACTTTATAAGGTACACCCACATGATCCCATACAAGTACACTGAAGTCCCCACTACTCCGCAACGGACGGATCAAGGCAAATGGACTACTCTTGTTGGGTGAAAACATTTACCTTTAATCCAAATGGCTTCTTCAGTCCGATTCAATATTTTAAACTAAAAAAAAAAAAAAAAAAAAAAAACATTTATCTAAAAATTTAAAACTGAAGAAGCCTTTTGGATAAAAGGTGAAACTTCATCAACAAAAAAGAAGCGTCCAGTTGCCTCGATTCAAACTTTGCGGATTACAACGACCGGGATGACTGAGAATCTATACAGACGCAAGCCCCGCTATATTGCTGTTCACCGGTGGCATCTCCGTTACATCGCAGATTTTTTAGTCATTGTTTTGTTAGGAGCTTTTACAGTATCGAGTCTCTGTGTGTTAAAGTAGCAGTTGTTTGAAGGTTCATAATTATTGTAACATCAATGCTAATTTCTGTTAGCCCGTTTACAGTGTTGCACATTTTAAGTTAGCATTAAGCTAGCAGACTTTGCTTAGAAGAAATGATGTGGTTTGGTTGAAACCTTTGGTGTTTTAAATATACAACGTTTAATTCTCTTTTCTTTCATGTGTCACTTTTACAGTAAACTGGGAGTGACAAATAAATGCCTCTCACTTCGAGAACATCTCTTGAAAGCAAGACAGCGACAATTGCCGCTAAGGAATACATTAAATAGGGCGTTTTAATAAGTTTAAGTGTGTTTAAACACGTTTAAATGTGTTTAAACTGTGTAGGGGGGGTAAAACTATTTTATAAAAATCATACGTGAGTCTATATCACAGATTTTTACCTATCGCGGATGGGTTTAGAACGTACAAGGGGTCCTCATTTTACGACGGTACAAACGTTTCAAGGTTACAAAAATCAAACTTCGCCTTACTTACTGTTTTACATTGGAGTGCATTATACAACCCCAATTCCAATGAAGTTGGGACGTTGCGTTAAACAAATAAAAACAGAATACAATGATCTGAAAATCATGTTCAACCTATATTTAATTGAATACACTACAAAGACAATATATTTAATGTTCAAACTGATAAACTTGAATGTTTTTAGCAAATAATCATTAACTTAGTATTTTATGGCTGCAACACATTCCAAAAAAGCTGGTACAGGTGGCAAAAAAAGACTGAGAAAGTTGAGGAATGCTCATCAAACACCTGTTTGGAACATCCCACATCCCACAGGTGAACAGGCTAATTGGGAACAGGTGGGTGCCATGATTGGGTATTAAAAAAGAGCTTCCCCGAATTGCTCAGTCATTCACAAGCAAAGATGGGGCGAGGTTCACCTCTTTGTGAACCAGTGCGTGAGAAAATAGTCGAACAGTTTAAGGACAATGTTCCTCAACATACAATTGCAAGGAATTTAGGGATTTCATCATCTACGGTCCATAATATCATCAAATGGTTCAGAGAATCTAGAGAAATCACTGCATGTAAGCGGCAAGGCCGAAAACCAACATTGAATGCCCGTGACCTTCGACAGTTCGGCGCTACATCCGTAAGTGCAACTTGAAACTCTACTATGCAAAGCAAAAGCCATTTATCAACAACACCCAGAAACGCCGCCGGCTTCTCTGGGCCCGAACTCATCTAAGATGGACTGATGCAAAGTGGAAAAGTGTTCTGTGGTCCGACGAGTCCACCTTTCAAATTGTTTTTGGAAATTGTGGACGTCGTGTCCTCCGGGCCAAAGAAGAAATGAACCATCCGGACTGTTATGGACGCAAAGTTCAAAAGCCACCATCTGTGATGGTATGGGGCTGTGTTAGTGCCAATGGCATGGGTAACCTACACATCTGTGAAGGCACCATTAATGCTGAACGGTACATACAGTCCAGACCTGTCTCCCATTGAAAATGTGTGGCGCGTTATGAAGCGTAAAATACGACAACGGAGACCCCGGACTGTTGAACAGCTGAAGCTGTACATCAAGCAAGAATGGGAAAGAAGTCCACCTACAAAGCTTCAACAATTAGTGTCCTCAGTTCCCAAACGTTTATTGAATGTTGTTAAAAGAAAAGGTGATGTAACGCAGTGGTAAACATGACCCTGTCCCAGCTTTTTTGGAACGTGTTGCAGCCATAAAATTCCAAGTTAATGATTATTTGCGAAAAAATAAAGTTTACCAATTTGACAGTAACTATCTTGTCTTTGTAGTGTATTCAATTAAATATAGGTTGAACATGATTTTCAAATCATTGTATTCTGTTTTTATTTATGTTTAACACAACGTCCCAACTTCATTGGACTTGTGGTTGTACATTAATGGCCTAAAAGTGTTTTTCATACAATTACTGTAATGGTATTTTGAGGTTATAAACAGTGCACAATGAAATCGTTCAGGCAGCAGGGTAAAAAATCATTATTATCATGCAGCACAAGAAGGCACCCTCAGGTACCGCCATACTTACTGTTTTTCATTTGATTGCAACCAGGTAATCAAAAATATTTGAAGGCTCTCGGTATGATGTAAACACAACACCACCACTAGAAACTACACCAAAACCATTTTTTTAAACGAATTAAACTGATGGAAACCTAGTGGTTATCAATCACACATATTATAAACATGCATGTTAGGTTCATCGAAGACTAAATTGTCTCAAGGTGTAAATGTGTATGTGAAGGCTTGTTAGTCAAAATGATGCGGACGAGTCCGCCTCGTCCAAAGTCAGCTGAGATTGGCTCCAGCACACCTCCGATATTTTTGACACATATTTCTTAATGTGCAGGTGTACCTAATGAAGTGGCTGATGAGGGTCATCTGGGGCTAAACCCAAATTGAAGATTACAGTATGTGCAGTGTATGGCAACGTTGAATTCATAAGGTGTTCCTGAGATATCATAAACAATTTCAGTTTGCCCAGCAGGGTGCATTGAGTTCATTGACGACCGTGCGGTCACTGTATTTGCAAAGGCTAACCCTTTGGCTAGTTAGCTAACAAAAATCTATTCCTTCATCAAGTTGACATAATTAATCACTACCTGCGCGGTAAAGATTGTAAATTGTGAATGGAGGTGATGGTGGTAATTGCACGAGGCCTCGCACCTTGCCATCAGCCAGTAATTGAAACCGGAAGCTTCTTAACGAGAGTTAATGCGACCCCACGAGACACACGTTAGCATAAATATCAACTGCAGAAACCAAGGAAGCATCCATCCATTTTCTCTACGCATATTCCTGTTGAGGTTCACCTATACCAGCTGACTTTGCACGAGAGACGTGGTACACCCTGAACCGGTCGCCAGCGGTTACTTAGTTAGTTAGTCGCCAGGGCACATATAGACAAACAGCCATTCACACTCACACACCCTGGGTTAACGCAACTGAATGACTCTTCAAGCATATACGTATGTCAACTGCAGACACTACCATTTGGGCTCGAAATCATAGGGAATTCTTATTCAATACATTACCATTTTTGTTATGCATCGCACGATGGAGGCTTCTTATTGCAATAAGCAGCACTTGCAGGTGAAATAACAAGCGTCTCGCTCTCTGACGTGCTTATTATCACATCATGCAAGCGAGCGTGCCACTCTCGGCCATTTGATCATTGTGTTAACTTTTAACCTGCGCTCAATATGCTCCTGTCACCGCCGCTGAGTGCCCCCGGCGCCATTATCGGCGGCGGTCCGTGACCTATTGTAATGGTTCCCTTCAATCAAGGGAGGATTGCATTAGAATTCATAATATCCGCGGAATCTGAGGCTCGACTCTCGACGCTGCGGCAGGATTGGGGGCGAGGTGATGCACGGTCGTGCGCTATAATCGAAGCGGCGCATGCATTGATTCTTTAAGTTTAGGCGGTTTGAGCACTGAATGCTGTGCAATATTTAGTCGGACATTGTATGACACAGGTCTCAAACTCAAGGGCTGGGGGCCACATGCGGCCCACCACACCATTTTATGTGGCCTGTGAAAGCAAATAATTTGCATTAACTTCCATGCACTGTTTTTGTTCAAATATCCATTGCTCGAAAGGTTAGAGCACCGTGATATCGTGGCTAGTTTTGTTAGCTCCTTTTATGTGGTTTTAACTAATGAGTTAGCATTAAGAAACTGTACTTTCGTCACACCAAGTTATGCAGAAATGGCGCACCCCTAAAATATGACAATATAATGGCGAAAAAGTTACTGTGTCCCCAACTGACATACTTTATTCCCCTCCATCCAACCACCCACCCACCCACACACACACACACGCACGCGCGCGCACGCACGCGCACGCACGGGACCTGGCTGTCAAATAAAGATAGTTGCATAATCCGCTGACACAATGACTTTCCCATTATTACGTTCGGCCTCTAATCCTCGCCTCTCACAAGAGGTCAATCTCCCAAATTCTTCGGTCGTGGGCCGTTTTTTTTTTTTCCTCCTTTCCCCAGCCGCCAATGATTGATACCTCATACAGGCGATGGCTTTCATTTGTATTTCATTCATGGCCGAGTGAAGAGGAAATGTGTCAGAGAGCTGACATTGTGAGGAAGCAGCGATGTGGGGAGACCACTCATCTTTGTAATTAAAAGACTGTTAAAATATCAATGTCCCCGAGAGGAAAAAGGAGTATGGCTCGCCTTAAAAATAGGGCCGTGGACATAAAAGACAGATGAGTCTCTTTTATGAAAAAAAATAAATAAAATAAAACTAAAAATATAAGGACTGTGATTGAAGGTATTGCATACTTCATTATTGCTGTGGTCAACCTGCATTGTAATGAGTCTTGGCAAATTGACTTACATATACACTGCGTTACAAAATATTAACCACATTTTGTTTTTGCACCGCATGGTGGAAAATGGTTGGCATGTCTGCCACACAGTTCAGAGGTTGTGGGTTTGAATCCAGGCTCCGGCCTTCCCGTGTGGAATTTGCATGTTCTCCCTGTGCTTGTGGAGGTTTTCTCTCGTTACTCTGGTTTCCTCTCACATTCCACATGCAAGTTAGGTTCATTGAAGACTCTAAATTGTCTGGAGATGTGAATGCTTGTTTGTCTATATGTACCCTGCAAATGAATGGTGACCAGTCCATGTTGTACCCAGCCAGTCAGCTGGGGTAGGCTTCAGCTCACCTGCGACCGAGTGAGGATAAGCCATACAGAAAATAAATGCATGTTGTTTTTGTTCATTTTCCGAAATAGTCAATGGGATTAACAGTGATTGAACAAAATATGGTTAACTTCAATACTTAATTGAATTTTGTGGAACATAAGTACAACAGTATATTTTGGGAAATAGTCAAACAGCAGTGTTCTAAATATTTATGCACAACAGATGAGAAAACAACTTCCCAAAATATAAACTAGATCTTCCTTTTAAGGATGCGCCACAGGTTCTCAATAGGGTTGAGGCCAGGGGATGATGAGTTTTTCTCCAGTTATTACAAATGGTCAGTTAGATACTTCATATTATTTGGACCAGTGGCTTTTTGCCAGCTATAATACACATACATTTAAAACGTCCCTGGAAAAACTGAAACGCAAATGTTGATGTATTTATTTTTTTAAAAACCAAAATCTTGTAATTTGAAACAAAGGTCTATGTTGGTTTACTCATATAGCACCTTGTTCACATATCACCTTTTTACCCAGCATGCACCCATTACCTTGTTTAATTTGGTGGCTGTGCGACTGGTGCTGATCCGGTATCAGTAGCTTGCAGCTTTGCGGGCGGCCAGACACACAAACACATTCCTTTTAATGAGGCTACAGCACTCACACCATTAATGTTGCATTGTTCCTATCATGAACTCCTAGGTTACACCCTGCATGCATTTTCCATCGCCATAATCCTTAATTATTTTCATGCACCCTTAATCTTTCATATGGATTTGGTGTTTTCGCTTCAATATTTAACGGCGCGGTCGTGCAGCTTATGTGTGTGTGTGTGTGTCGGCGAGGAAATGGATTGGAGCACCTCCTCTTCTAATACAAGCCTCCTCCTGCTCGACTCGGCCTCCGGTGGAGACGCCGTTTTAATTCGCGGCAACGCTGACCTCATTCACAATAATCCTCTCTTGCTTAATCGCTTGTGCCGCCGAGCCGCAGAGCATTTCTTCATATTCGCCGGGAAGTCAAACTAGAAAAGGGCCCCAAGCCGCAAAGAACTAACATAACAAAGAAGTGAATTACAGGCATTTGGAGGGAAAGTACAACAGGCGTTTCAACAACCAAACATCGACTGTGTTTTCCCTTCCATTTTAGCACATATTTGCGTTAATTACGAGGATGCGAAATGGCTTCAAACTGCAAGGTTTTCCGTGGTTTTGCTCACTTTTTGGTCACTGCAAGCTAAAATGTACTCTCACCTTTCCTTTGGTCATGTCTGGCTACATTTCAAATCAAGTATGCTGACATTGTATGCCGATGACTTTTAATTGAGTGGCTCAAGGTAAACTTACTAAATTTAATGTACATGCATTGTTAAGACTTTTATCATCATTATTATTATTACTCCTTTGTTTTACCAGGTACGGCAATTGAGAACAGTTTCTCATTTATAATGCCCACCTGGAAGCAAGTTAGGGTTCAGTGTCTTGCCCGAGGGCACTTCGACAGCGGGCAGTTGGAGCCAGGATTTGAAAGGTCAGTGGACGGCCCACTTTACCCACTGATCCACAGCCACCCCACTTAAATTATATATATATATATATATATATATATATATTATATATATAAAATGACAGGCAGAGAAATAAGTGAAGTTCATCATATTTTAAGATTTATGTTCGGAAAAACAATTTTGAAATAAATGAATCTCATTGGTTTGACCTATATAAAAGTGTGTGACGTCGTCATACCAAGGTGAGAGCAGTTGAGAACCATCCAATAATAAACACGACAAGCTAATAATGATTTTGAGGGCCCTTTCAGCTGTTAATACATAAAAAGTGACAGAATGTTAATGTAGCAATGTAGATTAGGAAATTAGTCAGTCAGTCATAAAATAATGTCTAAAAAAAACTACAACTTTTCCTCCAAAGAAATGAAAAGAGATAACGTTACCCCCTGAGGTCAGAGTTCAAGCTGCAAATCTGATCATTTCTTTAAGGCTGCTGCGAGTCAAAGTCCCGCGGGGGGCCAAAGCGGCAGATGGGGCGGAGTCGTCGCCGGTTCAAAAAGGTGCACGCGTTTATCTCGTGCACGGAGCGGGGGCGCACTTTCATTCGGGCGTCGCACTCGGGGATCCGTAATCCCATCTAGTGATATGATAGGAAGCCAGATGGGATAACACGCCACAACACCATTAGCGATAATGTGCCGGTCATAATACTGTACTGTACTTGTAGTTTAGCGCCGCTATGTGCATGCATGCGTTGACCAGTGTTGGGTAATCTGGTTAGCACTTGATTGACCGGGAAGATGAACTGATTCAGCGACTATGATAGATGGCATGAAACTAGTTTTTCTTGATGATTGCAGTTCTCAATCGCTCACAATTTATTTACCTTCGTGGTGCTAAAATAAGCAACAGCTTCTTCATTAATTCCTTTGTGGTGGAGAGAGAGAAGAATAAATACAGTGGATAGTACCTTTAATTGCACATGTATTAATTACATTGTAATTAGATGTATTTTTTTTGTTATTATGAATGCATTCCATTTCAAATGTTCTATAACTGTGGCTTTCAATATTTCGACGCAAAAACATTTACTTCTCAGGGGAATTTAGTACGGATAGTATCTATCCCTAAAATAGTAATTATTGGTGAATGCACAAAACAAACATGGCCTCAGTGCTGCTTTAGAAATGACAAAAAATGCTTAACAAATGCATTTTTTATGTTTCTCTAATGGTTACCAGTAATCCACCGGTATGAATTATGTTTCAAATGCTAAAATATAATTATTACTGCATACTGCTTTTTTTTAATGTACTGGTTTACACAAAACAAATGAAAAAAAAATACAAAAATCACATTATTATTTCTCAAATTATATGTCCACTTATAGTTATTTACTTCCAGTATTGAACAGAAAAAAAACTGTTGTCAGTGGTAGAAAGCTGCTTGCTGAAATTTGGGTCTACAAATGTGAATTCAGTTCGACGATACTTATTCCTGTCCAAAAATTTAAAACGGCAAGATTGCGCATAAACTTCGCACTAAAGCACTTCACCATGCCAAATGGTTTCTTTGCACTTTTAGGACATGTAGTTTAATAAATTTGTTAATTGCTGTGTTTTGTCAAAACAAAAGTGCTGTATTTGTGCCATAATTACAAACTACTTATGGGTTAGAGCAAAAATATTTCAAAATGCCTTCTAAAACAGTGTAAATATGTCACCTTTCTACAGATAACTACGGTTTTTTTCGTACATAATGGTACAACATTTTGGTATCAACGAGGCTGCCTGTCTAATTGTACCGAGGAGATCCTCTCATACCTCAGATTCACTTATGCTCTGCTTTCCCAACAGACCACCCACCTTGCACTGTCACTACAGGTGAGTACAAAAAGTGGGGAGTCTAAGAAACCAAAACATGAATATCATTTGAATAAACAGTCTTGCTAAACTAGACAAATGGGTTATTTACCGTATATACCCGCCAATTACAGTTGCTGTCACTGGACTATTCATTAGGGATTTGTGGCAGGGCTCTTGTCGGGGGTCACTGAGAAGTGGGTAGGGTCCACATCAGGCAAAGAGGGACTGGCATTCATCTGTGGATCCAGAGCCCCAAGACGCATCTTCAGGCGTTGAAGGGCCCTTTCTTTTGGGGTCCCCCCGTCCGAGCGTCTTGGATGAGGAGCGGACAGTATGTTAAGGCAAGCACCGTAAATAAAAATGGCGGACAAGGAGTCTTCAGTGCTAATTAGCCACCTAGCATAGGGCCTTTTTTTTATGTGCTGGGAGGGGTGGGGGGTGGGTAGTATCCCTGTGGGTAATTGGAGCGTTGTAACTCCAGAGAAAACGGCTAATTTTGTAGGAAGTGCTAACAGGACCTTTGTGTGCCATGTTTCCCTTTTCCAGGGAGCCGGCGGGGCCAGAGTGAGAGGCCGCTATAGTGGGAACGGACCCACCATACCTGAGTGGGGCCAGCCGCGGCGGTAATGAACCTCTTCACATGGCCGCTCAGCCAAAAGGAAAAGAGGTGGATAAAGAAAGGAGGAGTGGGGAGAGGGGGGAGGGGGGTGCGGGCACAGAATAGCAGGTGGGACAAAAGGTCCGGCTTGAGGAGGCGTGCGGGTGGGGCCGGTTAAGTTGCGGCGGTCGTGAGTTGGGGGGTTATGTTGAACGGTATTCTCCTGGCCCATTTACACCATCTCCATGCGAGGCAATGGAGCACTTATCACAAGTGTCGCCATCCAGCTCGCCAATGGAAACAAGCACAATTCTATCCGTCAATGTTTACCATGAAGGATGTGTCATTTGTGTCATCAATAGGGACCCTGCCCCTCATACACATTCTACCCTCCACACTCTCTGCAGAGCGCACCTATAACAAACTCACAGAGGGCGGGTAAGCCACAGAGAATGGAAACTAGCGTTGAAACGACATATTCAGCACACATCGCTCATCTTCGCCTTTGTCCACCTCGTCGCAAAACAGGGACAAATATTCTTTTGGTTAAAAAACAGCCGACAAAGCACAAGTGCAGCATCTATTCAGGAATTGCCGCATACTGAAGTGTCCTCGAACTGAATAACACTTTGTCGTGATATTTATTGTCGTCTTTTTCTAGCAGCTAGTACAGATAAACTCATGTCAAGGGGTCGTTTGGACAATGATTGAAAAAAAAATGTGAATTTTGGCACTTTGCTCACACGTCGACAGCATTACGGCGCATGCAAATGGAAACATTCCTGATTCTCCAACAATTATTAGTCATGCACCCACCCTGTCATTGCAAACGTTGCCTTCATGGACATCTGGAATTTAGGCAATAATAACCACCATAATGACTAGGGATGTAACGGTGGAAAAAAAAATCCCGGTTTGGTACGTACCTTGGTTTTACGTTCACGGTTCAATTTACTTTGGGTACAGTAAGAGAACAAAATGCTAAATTGGTTATCTTGAAGAATACAGTACAGTTTAAATCTATTTCTCTTAGAAAAGTGTTTGTCATTTTTTATTGTTTATTTTATTTATTTTTTAGGAGAGGAAAGATGCAAACAAGTGCAACAGTTGCGACACCGTGATATACAGTGGCCCCCCACTATTTGCTAGCGCATATAGCCTTACCACAAATAGCCACGGAAAAAAGGCAAATAAGCATGGGACCTGATTAAAAAAATCAAAATAAAAAATAGGGAATAAGCCGGGATCTAGAAAAAATATTGTGAAATATTATTTCTGCAAATAACGGGATAGTTTCCCCCGACAAAATCAGCAAATGGGTGAATCTGCGAATACTGAACCGAGAATGTGTAGGGGTCCAGCACATTTCCTGAGCCTTCACCTAATTGTTCTGTGCGGGAACCTTGTACAGTACCAAAAGATCCAAATACAAATACAAGTACTGCAACCTCCTAATAACTACTGCCAACATCAATCCAGTCTGTTACACTATCGTTGATTGTTGTTCTTATTCTACTATTAATATTAAGCACCATCTGACGTGCATTGGCTTTTAGTTTTTCTTCTTCTTTTTTTTAACCAGACTTGCTGAAACCTGCCATGGAAACTTAGTAGAACAGACAGTGTGATGTGATCATACTATGTCTTTACTGTAAACCTGGGGAAGCAGCAGGTGGTTCATGATCCATGGTTATTCTTGTATGCCTTGTTCTAAGTAGCTGTGACCAGTTGTGCGTTTGTGATAACGAGACGGCTTGACTGAGACCTGCGTGTTTGCTGGGCGCAATTTCTTCTCTTTCTTGCAAGAAGTAAAGGAGAAGGACATGACTTGGTGTTTGGGCAAACGTCTCCACATGGCGGCCCGTCTGTCTGTAATCCGTTTCTCTCTCGGTCCTCTCCGAGCTGTCTGGACCCCTTCGACAAAACCCTAGAGCAAGGTTAGGCAAAGTATGGTTAGTGGGCCACATACGGCACGCTCGTTTTTTTAATCCGGCCCACCAGACATTTATATTATCGAGTCCCGTAATATTTGTAGCATTTATGCAGCCATTTTCTCCCTAATATTGGTTTATTAATGTATTGTATTCATTTTTTTTGTAATGTACTGTGCTTAGTCATTTATATTTATTTTTCTTTCATTATTCTAGTTCAATAATTTATCAATTGATTTCCTGTAGAAAATAAAAATGCATAATTTTACATACCTGTATACATTTAATGAAATGATTGGTTGAATAACTCTCATTGAATAAATTAGAAATAATAAAATGTTTGTTCATTTTTACCTCATCTAAAAATGACCTGTCTGTCCATCTTAATAATCAAAGGTGCCCATCGAGGACAAAAGTATGTTCACCCGTACCCTAGAAACAAGCCAGTGAACAAGGAGGGTTAGGCAGTGTTGTACAGACAAGATAATTTCAGTGCTCCTCTTTGTGTTAGGTTCTTCCTCTACAACAAGAGAAAAGAGATAGAAGGCCTCTACAAGCTCCATCCTGGAGGCAGACCGAGAAAAGATGGATGGATGGAAAGAAGTGACGCAGCCAAGGCCACCCTGACCCACAAGTTCTTCCCCATGTTCAAGACAAAAGCCAGAAAGGGGGAGAGCGCGAGACAGAGTGAGACAGAGCAATTCGGGAAGGCAGCCCTGAGGGCCACAGGGAGGTAATGAGCAGGAGAGGCCAGACTTCCCAGAAGTTCACCCTCATTTCCGTTGTGCCTTTTGTGCCCCAACGGCCTCCCTCGGATCGGCCATTGTCGCTGCTAGACGGGCGTGGAGGAGAGGAGACGAGGCGGGAAAGAGAAGGGAAAAAATGCTAAGCTAGGGGAAAAAAACAAAAACCATTTTGAGATTGGTGGAAAAATGCAAGAAGAGAGAAATGTATTTATTGTCTTTTGTAAGATTGTGTAGGTGTACCGAATATTGTGGCTGGTGTGTATGTGCGTTTTTCGCTGTTAGAAATGATGCTTACTGTCAAAAAGTATTCTTTCATTCCACATATCTATGGATATATTTTTTATATTGCTGTTGTATTGAATTAGATTGTGTAAGTGTACCTGATGTTATTGGTGATAAAATTGAAGATATTAATTTAACAATACATTTATTATTTAGGAAATGTATTTTAATTTTATAGAATGTTTATATAAATATTTTGATGTTTTATGTATTGAATTTATTTATTTGTAATTATTTTTATTTACTACAGACAGGATCAGTTTTTCTGGCAATATGTGCAGCAACAATGTTGCTGCATTCTTATTGGTTTATAATTCAATGTATTTTAAAATGAGTATGTGTGTTGTGTGTCTGTTTGGGGTATTTTTTTAATATTTATATTTATCATTTATTCAATGTGTAATTTGTATCTTTGAATTTTTATGTATTTACTGATGATGATGATGATGACTGATTTTTAAAACATTTATTTTCTTTACATTTTTAATCAACTCTTGCACTAAATTGGATTAGACTGTGCATGTGTATGGACAATATGAACTGCTCTCTCTGATGAATGCATTCTGGATGTTTTAGTTGGCTACTGGGTGGCGACTTCCCATATCCAACACACAATGCTTGTCTAATGTGACTGACAAGCATGATGCGCCAAATAAAATGTATACAAAGGCATTGTTTAGCTTTGCATGATCATGATGTAATGAAATATATTCTCTCAACAGGGGTGTCAAACTCAATTTTGTCGTGGGCCACATCATAGTTATGGTTTCACTTGGAGGGCCGTTATGGCTGTGAATTCTCATGAATGTATGATCACTTCATATTATTACATATACACAAATTGATGGATAAATGCTTTTGAAAATCAGAAGCCAGTAAAAACGGTTTGTACGACTGCAGTATTATTTCATTTAAGAAACAAAAACTGCTTGCAATATCCCAATATTTGTAAAAGTGAAGGCAATTTGCAATTTTGGTATTTTAGCAGGAAACACGAATTGGATGCGCATGATTTGGTTTCGCGGCCCACATAAAATGATGTGGCGGGCTGAATCTGGCTCCCAGGCCACCAGTTTGACACCTGTGAGTTGGAATACTGAAGGTGACATCCAGCATCATTGAGTACGCATTTGCTTAACATCCACATACGTACGTGAATGCATTTAGCCACGTGGGAGACGGCGCATCATTACCGAGTAGAAGAGGATGGGGAGGGTTAGAGGTGCGTGCGTCTTATTGTTACATATGTCAAGTAGAGCAACGGGCTGGGCACAACGGAACATACACCGAAATGCCACAGCGTTTAAGTGGCTGACGAAGAAAAAAAAAATCTAGAATTTGAAAGCAAATGAGACTGAAGGAAGATCATAGGAGAGATGGCAGTGATTCATGCGACTATAGGGAAGTCTTTGGACACAACTCCTAATGGATTTAACTAAAATGGCACTCAGTGGCGCAGGGCATTTCTAGAGAGAGAGAGAGAGAGAGCGAGAGAGAGCGAGAGAGAGAGCAATAGAGAGAGAGAGAGAGAGATTAAATTATTTTTCTTCCAATGAATAAATTGCTTTTTGGGTGCGCAACATGCTTGAAAACTCACCAGTTTTGGCAAGCAGGTGTATCTTTGTTCAAAATTTATTTTAAGGGTCCACAAAAGTCACTCAGTCATGACTTCTTGAATTTTAGAAAACATTTTCCGCTGACTGGGCGATGTCTTTCATAACAGGGTGCATGAAAAATTCGCAAGGATGCCATTCCCCATTATCGGTTGCTCTTATAAAACCTTTATTAAATGTTCCGGCAATGTTTTAAGTGACATTTTCAAATGTATACAGCCACTGTGAAATGTAAAAATGATAACATTCTCGACCCTAACTGTTAAGGCTTATATCTGAAACTGAACAGGAAGTCAGCCATTTTGGCTTGAAGCAGGCATTTGGGGCAAATTTGACAAACTCCTACTATTTGCTCAAAAGAGCCCCAATCATGGCGTAAATAAATATTTTTGGGGGTCCACGAAATGAAATTGACTCAGCAGTGCCTCATGGAATGTTTGAAAAAAAAAAAGATCCTGAGATCAGCTATGAAAATGTCAGCAATGCTCACAGTTTTAACACTTAATGCAGGTGCAATGACCACAAGTCCAAATCTTTTTTTTTTTTTGTTCGTGTCGGGTGCATGCAGAACGAGCGACTGATGAGTTATTCGACACGACGACTGATCCGCAAAGTGGCCCCGGCCAGGAAAAAGAAGACAGGTCGGCATCTGGTCGCAAGCTGACGGACAGCTCTTGAGTGACAGCTCGGTGGCAGCCATTATGGCGCAGGGGTGTTCCCGCTACAGTGGAAGCTGTCATTCGTCCCGTCGGCAGTGTGACAAGAACGCTCTCGCCGCAACAGGCTGAGAAGAAAGCATGTCATCTTTGTCTCTTTTTTTTTTTTTTTTCCTCCTTCCCGCTCTCGGCGACGACGATAAAGGAGCGGCGGTTGGGAACAATGAGAACGACAGAAGAAGAAGAAGAAGGGGGAAAAAAAGGACAGAGGAGGAAGAGGAAGAGACGGTGCGAGTGGGGAGGCTTCTTTGACATGTGAATTGCATTTCCATCGCCTCGAGAACGCGGGACGGAAAGCAAGAGAGCGGCGGACGGAGGGAGGGAGGGAGGCGAGGCTTAGATGTTTATTTTAACTTCACCCTATTTGTCTGTTGTCGAAAAAAAAAACCTCTTCAAAATAGCTGAAGGAAGGGACAAAAAAAATTCAGCTACTCGCATACATAGAGGGAGGGCGGCAGCCACACATGAGGCCGCGTGACAAATATGACAGCAGATTATCAAGGCTGCCACTCACACAAGGCTGATAGCAGATAAGTGACACTACCTGCACATGACTCCTCTTCTTGTTCTTTGTCGTTCTCATTTTCTATCACAGCTGTCGACGACGTGTTGTTCTTGCTCCCGTTTCACATACATTACGGTCAACTGTGTACCATTTGTCACATAAGAGCAGGAGGAGGACAAGCTGTCATATTAGATCCATGAAAAGAAAAATGACAAGGTGGTGGAAAAGAGACACAAAAATGAAGTGGAACCGCACAAGTTGAAAGCCCGTACGGGCGCGCATGGGGAAAAAGAAGCCTCTAAAGTAGTCTGCAGTGAAGGGGACGCAGTAAAAAGTCAAGCCAGATTGTTATATTATGTAATAGAGCGGTTAACTAATATTCACCCTCGTGCGGGCAATTAATACAGCAAGGCTGCAATACTCTTTCCATTTACATAAAACAAAAAGCCAGGTCAGTATTTTTTGTTGACTTTCAAACATTACCAAAGATTTTATGAAGACTATTTCATGTTTGTATTATTTCCTATGTGAGATGCTATAATTTTGTTCTGGCTCCCGTTTCACATACTTTATGGTCAACTGTATAGCGTAATCGACCGGAGGACAGGACAAGCTGTCATATTTGCTTCATTCAAAAATTGCAAGGTGGTGAAAAATACTAACAAAATGTCGATTCACAGTTCACTTCTTGTGACAGTTAAGAATGTTAAAATATTACTTAAACTTACTTACTTGCCATAAGGCTAATGAAGATTTTATCATTGTCACCATTTGACCCTGGAACTGATTATTTCCATTTGAGCAATAAGAGTGTTGCGTCTATATTTGTGTGAAATATTAATAATAGCATAGATTCACACCCCGCCTTTCAAGAGAGACGAATAAAAATCATTTTTTTAAATCCTAAATCGGAATAATTCAACTGTGTAGTAAGGGTATATAGCCAATGTATTTTTTGTGTTGAGTTGTGGTGTACCTGTTATCATACGGATATGGTCCAGACACACCTGCAATGGGTGAAAATCTGCAATATAGCGACCAGATAAAAACATTTCAAACAAATAGGTTTATTTACTTTAAACTCACTTAAACGTATTGAAACACACTTTTTAAGGCACTGACACATTAAAACAAAACAAAAAACAGTCAAACAATGAACATTTAAACAACAAAATGTTCAAGCAAACCATAACATTTTGTCTCATGAAAGTCCAGTACCTTAGTGCTAACATATAATGCGAAAAGTCATAATCCAGCTAACAAAAATGAGCATAGATGTTAACGGTAATTATAAACCTTCAAAGAGCTGCTACTTTAACACGCACACAGTAGCAACACATACTGTACAAAATGACCATACAACAATACTGCTCTGTGGGTACATGGACTACAACTGTAATTTAAAACCATCACAACAAAAAGTTGGGGACCTTCTCTGCCTCTTCTTCTTGCTGCATTTCTTGGTAGTTCCACCTCAGTGCTGCCCGGCACGTAACGACTCAACGTGGAACTACAGTGAAGGCGCGCGACTCTAAATCCACAATAGAGCAGGGGTGCGAATGATGAACCCGCGATATAGCGGGGGGGGGAAACTGTCCAGCTATCTCCGACTTTTAACTCACCACCTATGTGCACAAGCGTGTGTGCGCACGCTAATGAGCGTACATGTGACACTCAGCGCTCTATAACCTCATTGGAACCTTTCAGGCACCCGCTGTGCACGCATCCACACACACTCACGCTGCTTTGATTCGGCAAAATCGAAAGATGTCAATCACCTGCCACCGCCAGCCCGAGTTGAGAATCGGCACACCGCACACACACATCACGGCAGCCAGTCCCCCCATCCCGCCCCCCGTCTTCAGCCGCTGCACTATTTGAGAGTAATTTCATGTGCCAGCGTGGCGCATAATACACTTTTAATGGACAACTAATTCTCTGCCATTATTTCGTCAACATGATTACGGGATCTGCCGCTCCCAATCCCGAGGAGTTGGGCCCGGGCTTTTTAAATATACACAAGACATTAATGTGTCTCTATTCAGCTTTACATCAGGGGATGTCATCCATTTACATAATGCCGCCATTGAGGTCCGTGACAGCCTCCCCGCTCCCTCGCTCCCTGCTCTATTTTTCGACATGATTTCTCTCCACAAAAGGGCCTCAGAGCGCTGCCTTTCCCCTCTCGTGAATACTGGCACTCTCTGCTAATGTCACGGGCGGAACCGGCTGCTGGTTCGGGGAGGGGGGCGGGCGAGGCTGTGCGCTCAAATGAATGGGCAAAGTTTCCATTCCATCACCTGTGCACAGACAGCATAGTGGAGCGATACAAAGGGATGAGAGCATAATTTGACCACTTAAACGACGAGTTCATTAAGCCTGTCAGGAAAGGCTGTCGGGAGGCGGGGCACGTATGCAAATGTGCTTCCCAGGACTTCGCGAGCGCTTCGATTGGGCTACTTCCCTTGTCTCTGTGTGCATGCAACGGCAGGAGACGCAATTCCCTTGTCAAAATGTGCACGTCTTTACCACAGGTGCTGCTCTTTCAGCCTCGAATATGAGGTGTGTCAGAACAGGTCTCGGAGGCGGGTCACAAAAGATACATTTCAAACTCAAACTACAAGTTTTCCCCCATGAATTTGGGCCAGATGCTCAACCAGCGTGTGTACAATGAATTCATTCAGAGAATCTGTTCGAAATGTTTGCGACCCAAAAGTAATGCTTTCTATTGAAAAGAACAGAAATAGAAATAATTCATATATTTATCGGTGTGTACTTAAAAATAAATACAGTACACTACGGGAATAAGTGAAAACACACTTTATTACCAAGAAATAACAAGGTATGTTTGCTAGAAAATCACTCAGCAAGCTCTTTTTCATCACCAGCAAGCTCTTTTTCCATTCATCCACATCAAAATCATTCTTCTTGCTTCTATAATTTGAGGTCTTCATCAAAAATTCCTTTAGTCACATTGGCGGCCTTTATGTCCTCTTTGTTCTTCACAATAGTGCAGATGGTAGATTTTGCCAAACCAAACGACACAGCAAGCTCTCAAACACAAAAACTATTCTATTTAGCTATTATTTCCTTCTTTTTCCCCAGCAGTACGCACTACATTTAAGCTTTCTAATAACACTATTGCTAGTAATTTTCAGTTTCTTTGGAGCCATACTGAGAGCTAATTTAGAGCAAAAAAACGAAGACAATGACGTTTAGCTAATTATGTTTTGACAAAGCACAACTGAGCCTTGCGCATCCATGCCAAGACGATTTGTGAACCGAGGTAATATTTCTTGGAAAATTTTGCCTGGAAACGGATTAGTTGGTGAACCAGGGCAGACACACAGTCATTGGAACATGAGGTCCACCAATCCATCCATTTTCTATGGTGCTTGTCTTCATCGGGGTTGCGGGTAACTAGAACCAGCTGACACTGGGTGAGTGGCAGAGTACACCCTGGACTGGTTGCCAGCCACTCGCAGGCCAAACAAGCATTCACACCCATCACACCTATGGACAATTTCAAATGTAGCAGCTTTTGGGGACGTGGGCAAGCATGGGGAGAACAAAGATTCAAACCGGGGAAATTTGCTTGACAGTTGGCAAACAGTTTCAAATGTTCGTTACCACCACCTACAGGGCTCGAGTGGAACTGCATCCACCGAAACAACACCTTTACCACGACGGACACATTTGAACAAAATCGAATCGAATCGAACCGCTATCGTGACTCAGTTTTTTTTTTGACCAGCTGTCCTTCATCGAGGATCCTGTCATCAAGCATGCAACTCTTGCACCAGAGCACAGGTGACCCAGGAAACACATTCTAGCGGCACAGGAAGTTGAAGCTTGTTCAACTGTCTGAAGTCTGAACATAATAACAGCGGCCCATCCGGATTGGCCGGGCCTTTGCGTGCGCTGTTTTGCACCGGCAAGGTTGTTATTGTCTCCGCGAGGGCGTGGGAGGTGGGGGGCTTCCACACTGGGCCGCCGTTTGATGTGCGACGCCTCTCGCCCGCCGGGGGCCAAATACAGGAAGTTGTCTTTCATGTCGCCGGACGGCCATTTTGGCAGGTCACGGCTGGTTTATGAGTCTCTCAAGAGTTCACACGGAAGCGCGAGGACACTCGCTAAATAAGCTCACAGGAATATTGGGAACAGTTTGCAGTATGATATGGTGCAAACTACAAATATGAAACAAACAAATCAATCAATCAATAAATAAAGCGACTTTTAAAGGACCCAAGGTTGCTTAAGAATATATCTATTAAAAAAAAATGTTTATTGACAGCTCTGGGAAGAAAAAAAACGAAATGACCAAGAAAACACTGTACCTTTTTTTGCTATTTTGACCATTTTTGATTTTCTGCAAATAAATGCTCGTTGTACAGTATTTGGATTTTAGGAGTTCTGTTGTCAGTAGTCTATAGCATAAAAGAAAAACGTTCATTTTACTTCATCATACATAGTGGTCTCTTAATTTTTTGTATGATGTTAAAAATTTGTATTCTTCTTATTAACTGTATGCTTTGTGAGCAAATGCTGCTTTGAGGATTTTGTTTGAAACCGGGCGGGGAAGCAGTGTCACAGATTTTAGTAGTAGATTTGATTGTTTTTGTAAAAAAACATATTGTTAAATGAATGCCTCAAAAGTGATCATTATTGCCTTTGTAAAAGCAGAATTGTATACAGCTCTTGTAGTGGATCTCATTACATTATGCATGTGTACCTAATGTTATGTCCCAAGTGAAATTTGTTATCCTTTCACCCCTTGTGAAGAGTAAAATGAGCTTTTCAAAGAGGACACATGGGATAAAGTCAGAAGGATGGACAGGTAATGCAAGTCTCATCCATCTGTCATGACAGATTGGGAGGATTGCACAACTTGATTTCCGGCGTCGACAAAACCTACTTGACACAAGGGAGCCGGGCTCTTTGACCAAAAGTGATAAAACCGCATGGGAATGTCGGAACCGACGCTGGAGGCTGAGCAGTAATTGCTCCTAATGGAAAGACATATAATGGCAGGCGATGAGGAAGGCCATATACCAGTTGAAGAGTGACAGTAGTTTTCACAGTAGTAGAAAATGGATGAAAAGTGTTTGTGGGTATGTGTGTGTTTGTCCAGTGTGAGCACTGCTGTAGAATGTTATAAGAACAATATTGACTATCTAATGTGACACGTGACCAATGTGATATCACTGGATTTTGACCAAATCTAACGATGTTAAGGCCTGTAGGGCTAAAAAATGGTTGAAGGATGAAATAAAGGCAAAAAAGACATTTTGTGATACAGTTGCAAGAAAATGAGAAGTTGTAGCTCAACTTTCTTCCCTTCTGTGACAATTACATCTACTGTCAGCCCTAAAAGATGTTGTTTCTTTGTGCAACGTGCAACAATATTGTTTTTCACCCTTCCGCAAGGTGTGAAGGGGTGACAGCTGAGTGTTATTTGTGATAGCCGACATTTCCATGAATAGCTGAGCAGTGCCATTAGCAAGGTGATGCAGATGCGAGCGGTAATAGGAAGATGATATTACCATTACCGCCTTGTCCTGTCAGATTGCATTTCCATTTCGAGACGGTGGAAGCCTAAACGCACCACTCTCATACCCAAACAGAAAATCAATATGAATAATAGGTGCAGATTGTAAAAAATGAGGAACAACCTCAATACACAAAAGTTGGGGAGTTGCTGCCGACAACAAAGAATTCTCTTAAACAAGGTCAAGTAAAGATTTCTGTTTGCAAAAGTTCAGAGTTAAAGCAAAACACTGTCAGAAAAATTCAAACTAAAATACAGAAACCTGAAAAAGGTACTCAAGTTCTGTAAGAAAGTATTTTTACTTTGCTACTGCTCACCACTGGGACGCACATGATACAGCCAACAACCACACTGTCTTTGTTTCCAGCCACCAGGAGCCTTGTGCTGCTCCGACTCTCATCCTTCACGTCCGCCCGCTTTTCACCAGGCTTGAATGGCTTCCCCCCCGTATTTGTGTTCGCGCCGTCGTCAATGGCAATGGCGTTATCAATTAGCGCAGCAGTGGGAGCCCAATTAACAGCATCAAACAGCTAATTAATGGAGCTGTGCGAACAGCTAAAAACGCGCCGCTGAGCCAAGCCGGATGGAGCAGCCATGTTGGCGGCGCACTGACAATTAACCTGCAGACGTGCACCAAATAGATGGAAAGTGTCAAATAGCGACACTTATTCCTCCCTCTTGTTTTGCATTTACACACTCCAAAGCCTGAGCAATGCTACACGGGAGCTGCCCAATTAGCATTATGTTGCCACAACATTATTTACACTTGCACAATCTAATGAAAGCTAATACAAGAGCTGTGATTTAGTGTTTTCTGATGTTAATATGCTATAAGTATGTGGAATGTTAGTTTTGCTGGTTGGTTTTGATCAAGGTGAAACTTAGCCCTGATTACGGGCTCGTTTCCGCTGGCTATACGTCGAGATATTTTATTCAATCCTTCTCGACCGAGGATTAAACGCAAAGAAAACAACACGGCCACAGTAGAAATGTACTTATTTTTAAAACAGTACGCGGTGTTAATATCATCTCGACGAGCGTAAAGATAGCGAAAACGAGAGGTCACCAAGTCACAAGAAGCTAACTCGTTAGCGCAACAGCTAGCTGGCGGGCGATAGCGTTCAAATCAACACCGGCGGCGTCACACTTGAGGTCGTGATGTGCATCCATGTTGTACGTTTTACAGCTTTTTGACTGAACTTACATCGGTTGACTTGTAGTCCTAATGTAAACGTCTGCAAAGACTACAATATTCAATGTTCATACAATGTCAACGTCCTAATTAAACACCATCAGAGGGAGTGACGTCGTACTCGATAGATCACGGCACGACATCGAATGAACATTGAACATTTTAGTAGTTACAGATGCTTACATTAGGACGACAAGTCAACCGAGGATGTATTTCCTCAAGAAAATGAAGATGACATGTCATGAAAAAAGGAGAGTGCGAGCTGATATTACAGCTTCAATACTGACACAACTGGAGAGCAAACAAGTAACAGTCGAGAAGAAGGTTTTTATAGTGCAGCCTGAACTGGCTGGCATGAAGAAGTGCAAATGCAAACGGTGGCGATCGGAGGGCAAACGCACTCAGACGGATTTAGAGGCAGACCCCAGACAGGATAAACTAGGCCCTCTCCTCTACTCTCGTTACATAGAGCTCAACATTTGACAAAAACACACACACACACACACGCACACACTTTTCTCAGGCACTCACTCACTCACGCGCACATAAGGTTGTTCTTATGGCTTAGGGAACACTCCAACTCTATTCAATCAGGCTACGAGGACTGAATCAGCTAAAGGTTAATTGCACCAGAGTCCTTGTGCACATATGGACGGGAAATGTGTGTGTGCGTGTGTGTGTGTTTGCGAGGCCGAGTGTATCTGCCGAAACACTTAGTCATTGAAGCAAAATGCCTTTTTGTTACACAAGGATTAGCATGGACATAATCTATGTACATTTCCCCCCTCAGGAGACACACAAGTGGCTCTTGGAGGATTTGACCACCCCCACCCGCACTCCCTCCACTCCCACCCAACCAACCAACGACCCACCCGTCCAGACAGACGGAGTGGGAGTCATCCCAAAATTGTTTGGAACAGGTGCACCTCGTCCTGCTCGCCAACGAATGGCATCTAAATTCAGATGCAACTAGAAAACTTTTACAGAACAACCTGAGAGTAACTTTAGCCCAAGTGGAACCTTAGTCCTCAAAAAGTAGCAGGAACTTCAAAGGCGACGCATAATAGAAATGTGACTTTTTCATTTCTTGGGAGTGCCGACCAACCCATCAAGAGTGGATTTAAGCCACTAAGTAGTTATTTTGGTTGCTGCCGGTTTCTGGTCTCTCCATATCACAGATTTCAGGTGGGTCGGAAAGATATCCCTTTGCCATAAAAGGGAATTCAAGTGTCAGCCCTTTTCCTGGCACTTGTGTATATTTATTTAAGACAATAGTACCTGTGCTCCACACATGAATGTTCTCTAAAAAGTACCCAGTCAAACTTCCCGCAGTTAGTAGAGAACAGCTCAAACTCCATTTTTTTCTTCTTCTGTACAGTACGATGTTTGGCTGCACGCCATCCGTTTCTACTCAACTCATCATCATCTGACCTCCAGGACAAACTATTCTCAATAGCCCCTACATATCTCATTTATGCACCACCAAGTGATGACATCAGTGTGGAGTGCTGGTCAGGATCATTTTGAACCACTAGAACGCAAAAAGCCAGCTGAAAATTACGAGCAAGGGCATAATGTATACTCAAACTTGTGACAATTGTTTGGTTATACGTGGTTGTACCACGCATAACAAAGATGGGCGGATTGGGTTATGATGGGGGGGGGTGACGCAAAAGCAAGAGTCAGCAAGAGAGAGCGGCAGGCGACGGCCTTGTTGACCTTCAAAGCGCAGACGAGTGCCCTCTCCATCCCGCCAGTGCCACTTGTTGCAGGAAGAGAGGCTCGTTGACTGGCCCCTAATGGCCCGCGGGAAACATGGGTCGGCAGGTTGGAGCCGTTGCCCCGGTGACCACGGGTGCACAGGACCACGGAAAATGGCGGTACAGAATCCCAAAAATGGGGGGGAATTCAACACGGGAAGAACGGGAAGCCTGGCTCGGGAAAACATATCGTCATTCAATCTGGGTTCCTTTTAGTCCAGAAAGAAGAAAGAAATGTGTCAAACAAAGTCAACATGGAAACCTTTTGTCCGTCTCAGCAGCCAGGACTTGATCAACAATCAAACAAAAGCTGCTTAATTAGCAGCCTGTTATGTAAAGCCCCTACGTAAGCACTCGCAGACCATAAACGTCGGGTACACCTGTACAATCTAACACAAGAACCCACAAGAATCCCATAATTGTACATAGGAAGTGCATATTTCGGCATTTGATTTGGCTGCGGTTCAGTGCAGGGGCGGATCCATTCTAGTGGGACACGGGGCCGCCGACCACCCCCAAAATCTTGAACTATTTGCCATCCCGCCTTTAACAGACAGCTGTGACGCAGCAGTTTTTCAAAATAACTGGAGAGATTGATAGATTTTTCGCATGTTTAATTCAAGTCCAACAATTTAACATTTTCTGTGAGCGGTCGTCGGAGAAAAAACTTTGGACACACCTGGTTATAGACTACACGATTGTATAGAATATAGAATTATTGTATGTATCAGAGGAAGATGAACCGGGAAGAATCGACAGAAGTGTCGGCAAGCTGATTTTCCGTGTTTATGTCCTTTAAAAGTGTCTACGAGTGGCAAAAAAGGTGTTTTATTTGTTTAAAACAGATCATAATCAACACAATAAAGCGGCGCTTTTTCCAGCAGTGTACAGACACCTTCCCATTCCATTACTGCATTAATACCAGTGAATTTCACCTCCACTTAATCCTCAAATACGTTCCCTGTAATGGAAAACATTATTGTCATCAAGGCCAGCTTTGTGGACTACGTTACAGTGTGTGTGTGTGTGTGTGTGGCAGGTAGGGTGGGGGCCGTAGCAACACACAGTCAATGGCTTTCTGCATTTGGGGGTGAAAAAAAAATGAGGAAAGAAAAGGAAAAATGCTTTCAGGGACTTTTCTGCATTCCACTTCATGAGCACAAACAAACGGAGCAAAAAGCCATTCTGCGGGGGAAAGATGGTGCTTGTGGTGGTGGTGTGTGCGCGCGTGTGTGTGTGTGGGGGGAGGTGGGGGGGGGGGGGGGGGGCTGTGGAGGGCAGATAAGGGGAAGTACAACGGGGATGCAAGCAGACATCACTGAGTGTAATTTATGAGATTTGGAGACTTTTTGGGTAGCCTGAAAAGGTTAAAAATTGGATTCTTTGGGTTTAGTTGGACTTTCTGAAATATAAAAGGAAACAAAACGTAAACGTTTTAAAGTTATTTTCATGTATTATCTATTTATTGAATTAAAGTATTTATAATTACTTTAAAAATAAGGGTTTTAAAGGATTGGATGCAAACTGTACATGTAAGTTAAGTCATTTATATTATTTGAATTTATCTAATATTAGAACTTTGTGTGGAATTACATTATATTTTTTTCACTGTAATTATGATTTTTTATTTTTATTGTATATGCAAATATTTGTCCCTTGCACTAATACCAAAGATTTGCCACGATATTGGTTACGTGTGCAGTCTAAAGACAAAATATATTCTATTTTTATTTTATTACAGCAATTAGCTTTTTTATATTGACTACACAAAGCAAAGCAAGTGCATTTATATCGTGCATTTCATACACAAGGTGACTCAATGTGCTTTACATGTTTAAAAGCTTTAAAAATAAAGACAATACAAAAACCTTAACATGAAATGAAATACAATAAAAAAACGTACAGTACAAGAGAGCAACTAAAAGTGGCAAAAAAGCATGAGGAAAAAAGAAAAGAAAAAACAGAGAACTATAAGTAACCTTATTGGTCATAAGGTATACCTACACATTGTAATAACATACTGTCATGGATAGGGATTATGAATTTTTGTTGCATATTAGGTGTGTTATTTGATTTTATATTCATATTTTATTTAATTATAGTAAGGATGACTAATGTGTGTGTTTTTAGTTGATTTTTGAACGTAATTTTATCATAGAAATGATTGTCAAACTTCTTTTTGTATATCAATGTTACATTATTGTTATTATTAGGGTTGTAATTTGCAGTGGTGGATGAGGGGGTGAAAATATTGCAAAGTATGCAACACGGCAAATACAGCATTATACATTGCCTTTGTAAATGTGGACTCTTTGAAAGGCGTCTTTTGTTGGCTGTCGTCACATTGAGCAGGTGTACCTAATGAGGTGTCCAGTCTACATCCACTTTACATTCGGACGCAAAATCTCAAATTGACATTGACGCTTCTTGCCCACTTTTGTGTTTTCTTTCCCTGTCCATCCTCTCTCTCTCTCTCTCTCTCTGCATCCCTCCCTCCCTCCCTCCCCCCTCCTCCTCCTCCTCCTCCATCTTGACACAGTGCACTGAGCCTAATCGTGGATAATTGGGTGGGAGTGGCGGTGGGCCGGCCCTGCCTTTGTGCGCAAAGGGCAAGTGGTCAAGTTAATGGGGCCCTTGTGTCGAGTCGGGGAGCACTCTGTCTCTCTTTTTGTCCACCCTGCGTTCGATCACTCGCTCGGCCACTCAATCACCTGCTTTCACGCTTATTTATTTATTTGTCTAAAGAACGCTGCTTCGATCTAGTCTCGCCATTTTTTGCACTTTCCTCCCTCGGTCTTCTCTCTCTTTGCTCCCTTGTTCATTCAGTCCTGTCCAGAGACGAGTGCAGGGGAGGAGAACGCGGAGCTCTTTAAAATATCAAAAGACAGATCAGGAGGCCTCAGTGTAGTCCCTCCCTCTCTGACAACCTTCCCTCCTTCCTCCTCCTCACTGATAAACAGAAGAGTGAGGCTGCAGGATTAGCTGCACTCCCTCCCTTCTTTATCCCTCTCTCTTTTATTCCCGAGGAGGGGAAGACGGTTGACTGGGCTTGATATGTGTGTGTGTGTGTGTGAGCGTGTTAGCTTGTCTGGCACCAGCTTAGCCTGCAGGAGGCCATTGTGTTTGAAACTCAGGCCGCAGCCAATCGGGGAGCCCGAGGAAACTTCATTACATCTGTAAGCATTTAATGCCTTAACTCTCGACAAAAAGAACACACACGAGGTGTCGACACGCCGCCTTTGCCAGAGGAACGTCGTTCCGCAATGACGAACGGTGGGGCGTAAATGTGTAAATCGAGAGGAAAAAAAAAGTCCCATTGTCTCAAAATGTGTTATTTATTTGTGTTAATTGGCTAAAATGGGCGGCACGGTGGCCGACTGGTTAGAGCGTCAGCCTCACAGTTCTGAGGTGCGGGGTTCAATCCCCGTCCCCGCCTGTGTGGAGTTTGCATGTTCTCCCCGTGCCTGCGTGGGTTTTCTCCGGGCACTCCGGTTTCCTCCCACATCCCAAAAACATGCATTAATTGGAGACTCTAAATTGCCCGTAGGCATGACTGTGAGTGCGAATGGTTGTTTGTTTCGATGTGCCCTGCGATTGGCTGGCAACCAGTTCAGGGTGTACCCCGCCTCCTGCCCGATGACAGCTGGGATAGGCTCCAGCATGCCCGCGACCCTAGTGAGGAGAAGCGGCTCAGAAAATGGATGGATGGATGGATTGGCTAAAATGATATTGCGCTGATTAACAACAGTGAACTCAAGGTAAATAACACCCAAAACTTGTATAGAAGGCCACCACACTAAAGCGGATATCGAAAATACAGTGAAACGTCTACAGTCAGACGCAGGATTTCGGACATTAGAACAATTTATCCTCAAAGGAAATCAGAGAAATGGTAAATAACGTTTCAGGGTCAAACTGTCATCATCAGAAAACCTTTCGTAACCATCATATGAATGTCAAAATAAGTTACCCCCGTTAATATAATTTTGTCAACAATGAAGGCCAGACACGGCTCATTTTTTAATAGTCACATAAATGTGAAAAGAAGTAAACCACTACAAAACAGAAACTAAAAGAGTCAATGGCATAGATTTGCCTGACAAGTTGAATTTTTAAACTTTCTTAATAGTCACACGAGCGTAAAAAGAAGCAAAAGGTAAACACAATAAAAGAGTCTCCCTTAACTTTATACAATAAGTGAAAATTTCAGGTGTGAAAACATAGCGCCATTGGAAATCTTGGAAACGGAAGTAATTAGTTCAGAAATCTCTGAAGAAAACGTTTTAACATTAGCCGCTGGTAATATGAAATAATCATGTCAATGATGAAGGTGAAATACAATGCTGATGCTTCAATTTTTTTTGTTAATAGTCACAAGTGTAAAAAGAAATCAGCAACTATTAAACACGTTTTAAAAAAAAAATAGAACCATCTACTTCAACTTTAGGAAAGACTAAGGATTTGGGCGAAAAACAAATCCCCAGAGGAAATAATGGAAATGGAAATAATCTGTTCTGTATCAAATAACATTTGAATGCATGTAGCCCACATACAAGTGTAAAAAGCTAATGTAAAAATTGAATAGGTCTTAACGTTGACAGTGAAGGCGAAGTCTGGAGTTTTAACACCCAAGTGCTGTTAAAGCCAAAGAAAAAGCAAACCGTGCGCAGTTAATCCTGTGATGCTCTCGTGAGCTACGGCGAGTTCGCGCGTGATGTCATTAAAGTTACAATTTTTGTACGACCTCATCGGCGTTCGACTTTAAAGGTTACAGTGTTTCAAGTGTAACGGTTGCATACATAACCCATAAATGACACACACACACACAAACAAAAACAAATAATGCCAGAATAATCCAGAAATTGCTTGACGTCATCACGTTGGAGGATTGCGACATGATGTTAAC
This sequence comes from Phyllopteryx taeniolatus, assembly GCF_024500385.1. Classification (NCBI taxonomy): domain Eukaryota; kingdom Metazoa; phylum Chordata; class Actinopteri; order Syngnathiformes; family Syngnathidae; genus Phyllopteryx; species Phyllopteryx taeniolatus. The sequence continues at coordinate 18,978,057 of NC_084512.1, forward strand.
CTCCACAGTGCAAGGCTGGGAAAGCAGCTTGGACTCGACCCCGAGCGGCGTTTGCGACGTGTGAAAAGGGGAACAAATACTAGCAATATGGTCATTGTGTTGGAATTCATCTGGATTAGCGAGGGGGGAGCGAGGCCAAATGATTCGTTGTGACCGCGGTTGCATCAATATTGTGCAAACGTCTTCGGCCACCGTGAGACGTGCTATTTTAGCAATGCTATATAATCACCAGATAGTATACAGTATAGAACCACAAGGTCATGCTATGTGGCAGAGCGCAGACCTCCGCCAAGGCCAAACAAAGGTAACAACAACAAAAACTCATTTTTGGTTTGTGTTTTTGTATCTGTTTGTCAGTTGACATAGAATTCTGAGTTGTGGGGTCAAAAATAGTTTGGTTACTTTTCTATTGTTTCCAAACAAAAATGTTAATCAAAAACGAGAGGTGCAATGATTAATTGACAACTCATCGATTATCAAATTAAGCGATAATGATTTTTGATAATCGTTTTGAGACTTTGCTTGACTTGAAATTGTCCAATTCGGAATTACAGCCTTACAACAGTAAACATTAATAATTCTATGTATTATAATAGTAAAGCAGACTGCAATCTTAGAGTTTCCTTAAATAAGACATTTGGAAAACATTTCCCAACATTTTTGCCTATTTTCATGTTATGGATCAAACCAGCAACTGAATCGTAAACAATATATGTTTGTGCATTTTCTGCACTGTGAATTAGAAATAAAAATTCACACAGCTCTTGTTGTGTGATTCTGCATGCGTACCTAATGTTGTGGCCTTCATGGACTCCGGTCAGCTGTGGATCACAGTGAATTATGGAGCCCAAAAACAAGTCATTTTGAATAGGAAGGAGTTATTCATAAGTCTCACTCAAAGTTATAGAAGGCAAAATAGTTTTACTGCATGCAGGTGAATACATTCAATAACTAATATGCATTTATGTCAACTACTTTTTGCAATGGGTAAACATAAGCATGGCTAGAAGCAAGTGTCAAGTCCACATACAAACAAAGATATTTTTTAAAAGCACATCTAGTTTTCTACATTCACATGTTAACTGCATTTTAGGTTACTGAAAATCAACACTTGAGAAAAAGTATTATTTTCGCCAATTTTATAATCTAATTTGATATAAGTACATTATAAAAAGCAGACTCCTCACATCTCCAAAACCATTACTTTTCAGTTTTCATGTTTGTTGAGCCTCTAACATTGCAGCATGAAAGAGAGCAAGCCATTTCCAATACTTTGGATTGGTTAATAGTTTGGAAAAATAACAGACCCACGTGGAGGCTGACTAATAGTATCGAGATGGGAAAAAACATGAAATTGACCAAATTTGGACATAAGATGTTTCCACCCGACAGTGAAGATATGATTCCCCTTTTCTTTTAAGAGTCACAGGGCCATCTGTGGCTTTGGTTTACTACAAATGTGTTTTGTAAATATTTGGGAAAAATACAAACTATATTTTTTTAAAGACGAAATAAGGCACACTGACAGCTAACAAAAACAGCGCTGTGGCAATGAGTGTGTTGTTGTTGTTGTGACTTATGCCTTGTCCCATGTGTAGGAGAAGCCCATAATGTAATAGCAGCCCATAATGTAATAACGGCCCATAATGTAATAACGGCCCATAACGTAATACATTTGCCCTTTTTAAAATGTAATAGGCCCATAATTTAATAACTGGCCAATCAGGTAATCAAAGTCCTGAACCTGTAATGTAATAACTTTTGGCCAATAACGTGATAACTTATTACATTATTGGCCATGACAACAAATATTTGCCAATGTAATAACTGAGCCCATAATAATATCACTTTAGTTTTTAATTGTATCTTATTGAGGCCAGTTACGTAATGTAATGATAATGGCAATAGTAAAATGTTTACGTTATAGGTTCAGTCAGGACTTTTATTACAATACTAGCGAGTTTTTACATTGTGGACCTATTATAGTTTAAAAAAAGGGGCAAATGTATTATGTTATGGCCGGTTATTATGCTATGGGCTTCTACACCATGGAACGACTGTGTTCAGTAGCCCGGTACTAATGTGACTGATTCATGAACTGGCTTATGACCCGTTGGGAGGTGATGATGACCAGAACGTTGAAAAGGGTCAAAAAGTACAAATTTGCTGAGCACTATACAGTAGAGCTTTAGTGCCACATAGTATCCTTCACAGATATGTTGTCTCCAAAAGAAGGACGTGTGACGATATCGATCCTCACTCGGATCACGAGCGGATCACAGTGTTGATAATATGCTAAGGCTCACACCACCGCCGACGGGTAAAGCCGAGTCCGTACTTGGTCGCTTTACTGAGCTTGCGCTCCTTTGGTCAGCGTGAGGAGCAGCGGGTAGTGGATGTTCTCGTCGTACGCTTCTCTGCCTTCTCGCAGCATCTGAACATGGACAAAGCACAGAGGAACAGGAACACACTGTCGTCAGTTTACGGTGGTGCCTTGAGATAGGAGTTTACTTCGTTCCGTGACTACGCTCGCTACTCAAAACACTTGTAACTCAAATCATCTTTTCCTATTGAAATACATGGAAATGGCATTAATCCGTTCAGGCCTTCCCCCCAAAAAACAAAAAAGATTACTTTAATGAGGAAAAAATAGCACTCTCCATCATATTATATATATTATATAATTAAACAGAATTAAAAGAATTAAACAGTTTTGTCACACTGCATCAATTGAATGGCCATCAATATAAGACAGACAGTAAGATATACTGTTCATTGAGATGTCTCAACTCCTCGGATCATCAGTGCGACACTATCAGTTGTTCTTTGCAGAGGATAATGTACGACTGTGATTACTGTTATATTGTCTGTCTCCATGAGTTGCTGCACATTTGTGTTCATGTTCAAGCTGTTGCTTAAAGCGTTAAAGCACTGCAACATACAGGTAGATGCTATTTAGCATTTGCATTCATTTTACAGACATCAAATATTGCAAATTGCACTCTAAATTCTGAACATTGTTATTTTATAACCCGGTTTATATTAAGTATATTCATAGCCGGTTCCTTATGTACACTTTTATTGGTACCTGGTTATTTAGGTACCCAGTTACATGGTTTTAGCCATTACTTTGGTAGTTGATTACTTTGAAACATACATGTATTTTTTGGTATGTACTTATTGTGGTATCGGTTTACTTTTGTATTGGGTTATTTCAGAACCTGCTTTATTCAGTACCCAGTTATTTTGGTGCCTGGATAGTTTTGTATGTGGTTATTTTAGCACTTGGTTCTTGTTAGCTCCCAGCTTATCTGCAGTAGATACACAGTTATTCTGAATACCTGGTTCATTTTGGACGAGGTTATTTTTGTACCTGGTTTATTCTCTTCTTTTCCTTTGGTTTTACCCAGTTCATTTTCGACTCGGTTATTTTGGTAGCTGGCTACTTTGACAGCCAAATCCCCCTCCTCCATTGCCCTTCATGTCCGTTATCTCCCCCGCAGGCACCGGCCGGTTTTTGAGCCTGTGACCCTCCCTCCTTTAAAAAGACAAGGAGGAAGAAGAGGGCGAGCCAGTGGCCCAAGGGGCGCATGGGCGTGGAGGGCAGCTGCCTGTAATACCCCCCCCCCCCCACCCCCCACCCCCCTCCCAACCCCAAAGGGCGCTATGTTCGGTGCTATGTTAAGCAACATTCACATTGAAACGCTATTGGGCAGAAGGAGCGAACGAGGCGATGCAAGACGGAGGGAGCGGGGACGGAAGGGAAGGAAAAAAGGTGAGGGAGGAGGGAGGGAGCGAGGGAGGCTGAGCGCCGGATGAGGTGAAAAGTTTAACAAGCAAAGCTGTTCCTCCTGATCGCAGGCTGCCTAATCAGCTTCATGGGTGGCTGACTAAATCGCCTCTCAAACCTGAACCACCGCTTCCCCACTGCCCCCTCAACCTTTTCTCTCCATCTCTCTCCTTTGTTTTTTCTTTCCAAGGTGCAAGTCATTTATTTTAGTGCCACTTTCGCTGCTGCTTTTGTGCCCCCTCTGGCTCTCTTGTGAGGCCCCCACATTTCTACATCTCCACTTGCCACACCAGGGACTAAGTGGACAAGGTGGGACTTCAGTTGGGAGGGGGGGGATCACTCTAATGTCTGGGGTCTCTATAAGAAAAGATGTTTCGACCAAATCACACTGTTCAGTTCAACTGGCCACAGTATCGTATGACTACATTTGGTACCCTGAGAGGCCAAAATCTGATATGATACAGGTTATTTCGGTACCTAGTCAATTCCAGTACCAGCTGACTTTACCGACCAGTTATTTTGGTACCTCACCGGTTAAATAAGTGCCTGGATATTTTTGGGCGACACGGTGTAGTACTGGTTAGCACATCTGCCTCACAATTTCTGAGGACTGGGGTTCAAATCCCGGCCTCGCCTGTGTGGAGTTTGCATGTTCTCCCCCACGTGCCTGCATGGGTATTCTCCGGGCACTCCGGCTTCCTTCCACATCCCAAAAACATGCATGGTAGGTTAATTGGCAACTCTAAATTGCCCGTAGGTGTGAATGTGAGTGCGAATGGTTGTTTGTTTGTATGTGCCCTGCGATTGGCTGCCGACCAGTTCAGAGTGTACCCCTCTCACCCAAAGATAGCTGGGATAGGCTCCGGCACGCCCGTGACCCTAGTGAGGAAAAGCGGTACAGAGACTGGATGGATGGATATTTTTGCACCTTTTTTTTTTTCTTCCGTATATTGGTACCTGGTTATCAAGGTTATCAGTTACTCTGGTGCCCAGTTAATGTTAGTACCAGGTTACTTTGTTACCTGTTTTTTATGCTACCTGGTATTTTTTTCCACACTATGTTCTTTTGATCCTTTTAGGTACTTGACTATTTAAGTACAGTACCTGGTTCTTTTGATACCCAGATATTCTGGTACCCAATTCATTCTAGGGCCTGGTTATATTGGTACCTGTATTTTTCCTTACTTTCTTATTTTGGTATCTGGTTACTTGAGTACTTGTTTGGCGGTACTTATTTTTTTTTCTCCCATGCACCCAGTCATTGTCTTTGCACCTGGTTCGTGGTGCCTGGCTATTTAAATACCCAGTTATTTTACTACCCAGTTGATTTCAGTACCTGGTTACTTTTGTACCTCAGTACAGTTTTTTTTTTAGGTACCTTTTTACTCCAGTACCCCATTATTATTTTCACACCTGGTTCTACTCTTCCCTATTTTGGTCCCTGTTTTGTTTGGTACCCAGTTCACTTTAGTAGCGGGTTAATTTTGTTCCTGGTTATTTTCATACCTTGTTCTTTTTGTCTCTTTTAATTGGTACCTAATTATTTAGGTACTCAGTTCCCTAGCTTTACCTGTTTTAACTGGTACTCAGTTATCATGGTTATTTAGGTAGCTAGTGATTTTGGCACAGTTATTTTGGTACTTGGTTATTTGGAGTCTGTAAGCAGTTCACTTGGCGACTCTAGAGTAGCGTTTCCCAATCTTTATGGAGCCAAGGCATCTATTTTACATTAGAAAAATCTCACAGCACACCACCAAACAAAAATGTCACAAAATGTATGAATAACGAAATGATGATTGCATCTCAATTTATTCACTTAATCCGTGGAGAATGTGGGTCTGTTTAACTGAATACAAAGCTGATATATTTGCAGGAAGCCATGACTTATTCTTTTGTATGAATGGCAACAGGTGGATGCACAGGCTTAGTGTACCTTCTGTCATCCAATGGAAGAGCAGTTCATTGCTCTGTTTGTCACTTTACAACCCTGGCATAGATAAATGAGCAAAGATATATTTGTAATCAACAAATAATGGTTTTCAGAAAAATTAAGCGGAATTGCTTAATTTGCCGCCGCAGCCTTGATGATCTCCCAGAGGAAACTAGTGCGCCACGGCACGCTGCTTGAGAATCACCGTGGCTGGAGAGTCATCAGATTTCTTCGGGAACGCTGCACAGGGGCCACATTTACTTTTGATGAAAAAAAAATGGAGACGTGAACCAAACTGCACCAAACGGTACTGCTTTGTTAAAATGGGAGGAGACGGATACAGCCAGAGACGCCAGAATGTGTTTGTGTGAATAAAGAAGTATGCTGTGATGGAGGAACTGTAGGGAGATGGAGGCGCTAAGGGGGAGCAGGCTAAAGTTTGGTGAGTCAGGAAGGCAGCGGAGGATACTTCTGCTTATGCATGTGCAAAAGACGGGGGGATGTACTCGTGTGTGTGTGTGTGTGTGTGTGTGTGAGGGAGGGAGGGAGGGAGGGAGAGAAAAATTAAAATTCATGACTCGCTCTTCACAACCATTTGAGTAACAAGATTAAGATGGTGGGTTAGAAAATAGCGCTGGCATTATCAGGCTGCTTGCAGTCCCTCCAGCTGCTTGCCTCTCTATTCCACAACAGTGGGGATAAGAGGATAACGCGCTAGCCCTGTCTGCCTGTCGCAGCATACACACACACACTTACATTTTGGGGGGGGAGTCACTTTTTTAACTTAAAATGCAACGTTGGAGATGACAATATTGTATCCCACTTGGCAACCCACAAATGTGACCTGTACTTTTTATACATTAAACAAAAAACAGAATATGGCGGTTGTGAAATGCAATTCCCCTTGAGGGATTAACATTTTTGCAATAAATAACATCCAAAATGACTCCAATGTATCCTGGGGGGACCCTGGGGGAATTAATGCTCTGGAAATAATCCCCTAACCTCCTATGGAGACATTTTTAGTTGATTTTTACTGTTGTGGTAACGGCACAGTCCTACCAATGAAAGTGTTTGTGCAATATTCCACTAAACTGTCACACTGGATTATGATGTTGAAATGCAATTACCCTAAATGTGTTTTTTAATGTTTTACAGATGCAGCACAACTGTGTGATATAGGCTGTTTTTGTTGAAAATGTGTTGGAAAAAATGTACAGTTGGGGAAAGTGAGGCAATAACACACACCTGATAAATTTTTTGGGGATGTCAGTATGACTTGTACATGCATTTTAGTGTCAGTTTTCCCACAGAAAGAAACATTTTCTTTTTCTTTGATTGTCTTAAGCCGACGTGACATGCAAATCAGTGTGTGTGTGTGTGTGTGTGTGTGTTCCGCTGCAGGTTGTGATATTCTTATTTCTCGGTCCTCCCACTGCAAGTAAACACATTTAGTCGAGGAAAGCTAATCTGTAGTGCAAATGAGGAGCAGCTGCTCATTGGTTTGTGTGTGAGTATGTATGTGTGTGTGTGTGTGTGTGCGCGCGCGCGTGTTTTACTCCTGCATGTTTGGGTGTGATATCATCACATGGTGTGTTTGCGTGTCATGTCTCGCCAATATGCCGTCTAAGTGATGTCTGGTCTGTGCAAGCTGGTGATATAACTCTCTTTTTTTTTTTTTTTTTTTAGCAGTGTGTCCATGTGTGTTACGATGGTCAGTCTGGGGCATGCACACACAAAGACATCACACATACACGCGCACACACACAAATATATATACACCACACACACACACACACACACACTCTCTTTTGGTGTGTTTATCAGAAGATAAGCAGAGGAGATTTAATCACCTTCAGATGTGAGGGGGACACTCCAAGTTGTCCTCATATTTGCATGCAGCACCTGACCCCTATGCGTGTGCGCGCGCGTCTCACTGCTAAACCATGGGCTCCATTGACGTAATCCCGATCAATGCCGTTTATTCCTGAGTGTTTTCAAACACAGTGGTAGCTGCTACATGAGAAGGTCAAAATATTAGAAACCGCAACAACCATTATAATCCTTGGCATTTTGTTTAATGAATACAGTGAACCACGGTTTATTCGTTTCAGATCTACCCGCAATTGGTGAAAAAGCGCAATGGACTATATAAAAGCATTTAAAAAAAAAAGAGTTTTTCCCCTCCACATGCTTTAAAAAGATTTCAACTTATTAAAACAAGCTTAAACGTATTAAACATACTTCATTGTACGTATTTGAACACAAAAAAACTAATTGCAAGCATAAAATATATAGTTTAGAAAATACTGTACCTATCTGTATGTGTCTGTGTAAATGTACCTTTAAGAGGCGGAGCCTGACGTGGTGGCGTGTGATCTTGGGGAGTCTGAGTGTGAGTGTCCAGGCGAGAGGTGTTGCTGACAGCAGCTTCTGTGCAAGCTGTGTTTATTTTATTGTGGCTGAGACGTGCATTGGTGACTGTAGCTCTCCTTTTCTACATGTGAGGGCATTAAAGTAAGTATACAGTTAAAAGCCCATTAAAAAAATAAATAATAATAATTAAAAAAAAAAAAGACTAAAAACATGATATAGCAGGGGATCATTGTAGATCAAAACTGAGAAAGATTAATTTTGTAAAAGGTACCATTTTTAGACACCTCTTGTCTGGGTCTCATTAGATCGTGCAAGTGTGCATAATTCACTCAAGTGAGTGTAAAATGCAAATATAAAATGGTACAATATATACCCTTAGTACTTAAGCGTAATAGTTTCCCGTGGGTTTAGCAACTCTGTAATAACACTTAATGAGCAAAGAGGTCTGAGTGAGTCACTTTAATATGCAGTTTACGGTCCAATTGTCCCAGCAGTGTTGGCGACCACGCGCTCGCCCAGTTGGGAGCGCTCCTCGCTGTCCACTTCCTCCGGAGCTGTGTGCGTGAATGGAGTCCGCAGCGGGACGCCGCTTCTTTTAACTCAGGTGCTTTCTGAGGCTGCCTCCCTCCAAGCGACAGGTTAAAGCTGCTGGTTTTTCGCCGGGCCATTCAACGAAAAGATTTATTGAAAATCGAGACCAATGTTCAAATGATGCTAAAAATTAAAATACTATAACTAATGTCTTAGTCAGTCATTCATATTCTATTGAACTGGATCAATTGTAACTGTATTCCAATCTTGTTCTTTGGAGTTGGTTGGTTAGTTCATTGAATGAGTTGTGTGGGTAGGTAATAGGTGATTGTCGGTTGATTAGTTGGGGTGGGCGGGTATGTTTGGTTTGTTGCTTTTGTTGTTGGTTGGCCTGATAGGTGGTGTTGATTGAGTTGGGTTAGTCAGTTGCTGGAGGGGATGGTTGGTTAGTCAGTTGGATTGTTTGCCTAATTGTTGTTTGGTATTGCAACGGTTGGTTGGGTTGAATTGTTGGTTGGTTGATTATGTTTTGTTGGTTATTTGTGCGGGTTGGGTTGGTTGGCTGATTTGTTGTTTGACCCCTTGGTTGGCTGGTTGAGTTACATTCGTTTGTTGTTTGATTAACTGATTATGTTAGTGGGCTAAGATTGGTTGGTTGACTGTTTGATTAGGGTTGGTTGGATGGCCGGTTGGCCTGTTTTGTATTACATTTGTTTTTTTTTGGTTGAGTTACATTAGTCAGTTTTTCTTTTGATTAATTGGTTGGTGGGTAACACTTGGTTGGTTGTTTAGTTGTTGGTTTGGGTTGGTTGGCTGATTGGGTGGGTTACACAGACTTAATTGTCATTTAGATATGAAGATGTACCTACTAATACAAATCAAGCAAATGACATCATACCTACCTTAACTAGTTCGTGAGATTACTCAAAAACAAACCATAACGAATGGGTGGTACATCGGGCAAAGAATCACCCATTAACTGTTGGCATCAATCTAGATGCCAAGAGGGTTATTATCATGGAATAGATTTGACACTTTTCACCATTTTTGTCACTATTTAATGAATGGTACAGTCCAATTTCAAATTAAAAAGCCACAGTCCTTTCTTTGTACCAGGTAGTAGCCTGCTATGGAACTACCAAATACCGGTCTGGTGTGCCAATGCTTTTTTTGTTTAACTTACGATTATATAGAGGTCTGCACTCGACTGTGACATTTGACTTGAGTTGATAGCAGTTGTGAAAGCATAAACTGAAGTCTTACCTTCAGATGCACATCCCACACCTGAGCATCGTACTGCCGGTGCTGGGCCACCAGGAGTCCAGCCTGCTGGGCCAGCTGACAGAACATCTGCAGGGTGTCACCTCGAAGTGGGGCGAAGACAAAGGCCACGCCCTGGCGGCCGATAAAAGTGTCAACAATAACTTCACACATACAGTATAAACACACAAAAATACCAGCCATGAATACACACAGTGCTTTTAGTTCCACAACAAAACAAATCCAAACTCCGTGGAAATATGAACGCGCGCACGCAGGCTATGAAGTTGGGTCTCAATAATCTCACAAGGAGTGAGACGTGTGTTAAGAAGAAAGCGTGTTTGTGTGTACGTGCGCGCGCACCCCAGACGTCCCGCAAGTACTAAGAGGATTAACAACAGGTTCAAAGTTTCTTTGAAATCCTCCAGCTTTGAGTTTGATTTCACGCTGATCGTGTTGTTATTGTTCTAATTAAACGGAGCACGGAGACAAGCACGTACAAACAGACAAATGAACACAAAAGCACAGGAAACAGCGGGGTGACTCGCTTTTTTTTATCCAAACATGCAGTGGTCTATTTGTAAGAGCCACCAACGAGAAATCAAACAGACAAAACACACACATACTCGCAGACATTAATCATCTGATTAAGAGGATCTCGCCACCCGGATGGAGCACCTTTGTCACAAACAACAAATTAGTGCCATTACATGAGAGAAGTCAGGCTTTTGTTAATTGTTTAATCAGCTTAGCAAATTATTAAATATTTGGCGAGGCTCTTCGTGGTGGTGATGTTGTGTCTGATGGCCGCCGCTCAAATCATATTAGCTGCCGAATTATCTCGGCGGGATTAAAGAGGGAGATATGATTATATTAGAGCGAGACGAAGCGCACAGATGTATGACAACGATGGCACAAGAGCTCGCCATTGTTACAACGCAGCGGTGTGCCACATCCAACTGTAAAAACATTGATTCTATTTTCCATGCGCACATGATCAAAATACTATGTTTGTGTAAGTAAAGAGAATGCATTGTTATGCATCGAACAAAGTATATCAAAGGACGACGACACCAAAAATATCTAAATAACTAACATGCACATGATATTGTGCGAATTGGTGCACAACATGACAAAGTTTCTATGAACTGCTTTTGTTTTGGATATTTATGAGATTATTATTACCGGTATTATGAGTTTCCATGGCAATAACCACATGCCTAGCGGGTACACAGCTGGTGACTGTTTTTCTCAATGTCTTTATGTCTCAAAAGTGTTCTCTGTCAATTGACTTTCTGTTGTCGTACTAGAGCGGACAAATTCCTAGTGTGTTCTTTGGACATACTTGGCAAATAAAGATGATACTGATTCTGATAGTGGGGAAGGAACCGCATGCGTCAACTGCAGTTTATTTCCTGTGATAAATATTTACCGACTGACTGCAATTGCTCATAAGTCCTGCAACTTGACTAAAGCACATGTTCCAGCTGAGGAAAAACAAGCCCAAAGTGTGGTGTTGCCACTAGCTTCCCTTATCAACATTTCATATACATTTTTGCTAAATTTAGCCAAGCTTGGATGTTTATCTTATGGGAGATTGGTGTCACATGGAGGATAGAGCCAGCACTTGCCAGAAATTCCTGATTTGACAATGTGCAGTGTTGTTTTTGCGCCAAACCTTTCTGGTGCCACCGGCATGCTTTTTTTAATTATTGGTAGCTGGTTATCTAGGTACCCAGTTACTGCACCTTGGTTTTATGGTATGGTATGGCTTTTGGTAGCTGATTACTTTGGAACATACGTGTAACAAATACATGGTAGCTGCTTCTTGTGGAATCGGTTTACTTGCAAACATACCTTTTGAAATTATGGCCCTACAACTCAACGTTGATTTCATCAGACCATAAAACATTTTCTCACATGCTTTTGGGAGACTTAATGTATAGTTTTGTAAAATGTAGCCATGTTTGGATGTTTATCTTATGGCAGGTTGCTGTCATGTGTCAAATACAGCCAGTGCATGCCAGAAAAATCCTGATTTGGTGATGGCAACAAACGTAGCTTTTGGAATAACATTCAACCGTGGTTTAATCAGAACATAAAAAACTTTAGAAATCATTCTTCTGGGAGATTGTTGTTACATGTCGTATAAACTCAGTACCTGCCAGATATTCCTGATTTGGTGACGTGCAGTGTTGCTTTTGCACCAAAATTAGGTCACCCAAAATAATGTGAAAATAATCTATCATGTGTTTGATAACACTAGATTGCTTTTTGGTCACAATTCCATAAGAATACAAAAACAACTGTTAAGTAGTGCTATTACTGAAAACTGATATTCTATTTTCCTGTAATTCAAGCATTAATTGCTGCTTAAATGCTTGAAAATAAAAGCAAAATAGCTTTTTCCGTTTTCTCTTCCAGTTAGTCTTCAGCTTTAAAGTGCAATTCACACGTCAATTTCTCGCTGTCGCCCGCCTTCAAGTGTGCAGGCGCTCTTCCCTTCTTCTCGTTTCATCAGTGCCGTTTTCATCTCCTTTTGACAAACTCCCTCCACCAGCCTGGCCTCTGTACTTAAAACGCGACCTGCTTCCTTCAGATGAAGCGAAATCTCAACCCTATCTCTTCCAGCCTTTTGCTTTTATTCCCAACAGAACACACACACTCCCCCATCTGCTTTGGCTGTCGCAGCATGGGGTCTTATCGCGGGGCCAAAAGGGAGAAGTTGCCTGGGATTTATGATGAAGGGGAGGCCAGGAGGCAGAGCCACAGAGATCAGAGCTGTGCATAAAGCATTAAAGCATTACATGATATTAATCCTGTCACACTATTAATGTGTGCTCAGGCCTAATTATGATTGAGGAAAGTGGGGAGGTGATTTAGAGGAATGGGGGATATAAGCACAGATATATACAGTAGACACACACACACGCATACACTTACGTTGGGTTGCAGTAATCTCCTTATAGCATCAACCAGGCTGCTTCTGTACTGGTCGAGAAACAAACTGAAAAAGAGAGAGAGAGACAGACAGAGAGAAAGAGCGAGAGGTCAGTGTGCATTGTCCTGATGGCAGCTGCAGATAAAGCGGCGTCATGTTTATTTTTATTTTGTTGACAAATAAACTCGCGAGACAACAGAAGGAAGGCAAAAAAAACAATTTGCATGAGTTTACGACCGGGGTGCTGAGTGTGTATTGGAGCCGGCCCGTTATCGAGGCTCTGAGAGGAATGAAGAACAGACCCAAAACGTGCACATACATACACAATATGCGGGCGTAGAGATACGCGTGGTTTGGATTCAGACACTTTGAATTGAAAGAAACATGGAAGTCGCCCATTTTTTGGACAGGGAAACATATTTGGTAGTGCAAGTCGAAATGGATGCCACAGTATAAGGAGATTTCGCTCAGCCAAAAAGCTAATAATGATTTTTTTTTTTTTATTCTATTGAATTTTTAGAAATAGTTAATCATTTTGGAAAATGTTACTTCAGTAGAAAGGTCTTATAATACCCTACAATAACTTTTAAATTAAATACGGTAATCCGCCGCCGCATTATAACAGTTTTTACTGTTTTTTTCTACTGTTTGTACAATATTTTTGTGTTATCCATTGCTCTTTCTCTCTCTCCACATACAAAACGTCTTTCAATGTGTTTGTATTGTTTTATAAGTGTGTTCAAAGACCTTAAAATATACAAGTACTGGAAATGCTAGAAAAAGGTAAAATACCGATTGAAGTATTCATATGAATATTCATAAAACAACTGAAATGAACTTAAATCATCAAAGTGGCACCACCCTTCTGCTAAAATGGTGTGTGTGGTTATTATGCCAGATGAGATATGATTAATTTGACTAAAATGCAACAATAGAGATTTGGCATAATCCTGCACATCCAACTGGAGCATGCAGCTGCAATCTGGACCTACAAAAAGTGTAATTCCTTTTGTTGAAATGTTACTCTAATTTGCATCATGTATATACAACCAGGAATATATACACTGCATATATTCCAAATACACATCGGGCTACTCACCCACAGCTCTTAAGTGAAACCAGGATGTGCGCAAGTTCTAGTTAAATCGAGTTTATTATTCTTGCCGGGGTCGACGGGGGTGTGAGGTTTATTTGCCTTGAAAGGTGAGAAGTTTGTGTTTGGTTTAGTTTGCCACGCGTATCCACTCGGAGAGGAAGAGCGGGCGGCGAGGAACAACAAGGAAGTGAGCTGGTTGGGTGGAGGCAGTGGCTTTAACATCCACATCCACACACACACACACACACACACACACAAGTGCAGGGGAAGGACAGGGTGTCACTGAGAGGCCAACAGACAAACTGAGTCAATTACATCTTTAAAAATATATATTGTCGGGAGAAAAAAAAACTATCTAACAAAAACTGATATTAAAGTGAATGAAAATCTTATTAGGAAAGGATGGATATTTGTGACATCACTTCTACAAGTGGCCAGTGTGCACAGCAATGAGGTGTCACAGGTGTCAGTGTTGCATTCCGTTCCTGGACTCTCAAATTGAGTGGCCTCGCCCTTTAAGACCACCCTATTGTCTCATGCTGACCTCCAGCGCCAGGACACACACACACACACACACACAAGGCGGTCATGGTCAAAGTGCACGAAAAGGGTGTGTGTCTATATTTGTCACGTTCTGGAGGGAACAAATGACATCATTTAGTTCATCAATGAGGGAGTGTGTTTCCAGCCCGCAGGCACCATGTTGGTGACCCCTGCCCTCAACCAAGCTTTCTGACACTGGGCAGCATATTTTATTCCACATTCCCTTGATATTCCTGACATTTTATTGTACCCTGCACAGTTTCAAGTCACCCCGTGCCAGATGCAGCTATACTTACTTTTTGGCTTCCAGTTATGAAGTGGTGTCCCAATACTTTTGTTTTGTAGTTTACTAACATAGTGTAGCAAACATCGGCTCAGGGTTTTATCTCAGTGTCTACACACGGTCGGATTTTTGAGAGGATCCAGCTGGCCAAATTCCAGAGCCAAGAATTCGGTGCCACCCATATCCCCACTGTAGGAATGCCTCAGTCTCACATGCATGCGCACACCCATTCAATCATGGGTGCAACACAATCTGTGCAACACCACAAGGAACGAGCCCATTCACAATCCCGTCGCACTCTGAAAACATTAAAACGTCAAACATGGAGGCCATGCTGCTCTGAATTATTGGCCACAAAAAAATAAAAACACTAGAGTTTGAATTAGTCGAAATGCCGTTTGGATAAAGAATGGAGGGTTTAATAAATAATCTTGCACCATACTGTATGGTCGGTCAAACATCAAATTGTGCAACCCCAATTCCAATGCAGTTTGGACGTTGTGTTAAACATAAATCAAAACAGAATACGATGATTTGCAAATCATCTTCAACCTATATTTAATTGAATATAGAATATTCAATAATATATAAATAATTGAATATTTGGGAACAGGTGGGTGCCATGATTGGGTAGAAAAGGAGCTGCCCTGAATTGCTCAGTCATTCACAAGCAAAAATGGGGCGAGGCAAATCATTGTATTCTGTTTTTATTTATGTTTAACACAGCGTCCCAACTTCATTGGAATTGGGGTTGTATCTATATGACATTCGTCAACTAAATCTACAGTGCCTAACATGCATTCGACCACCCGGAATCATGAAGCGCAATATACTATTTGTTTTACTTTTTCTTTGTAAACTTGAAAATTCATAGTTAATAATAATGCTGACATTTTAGCTTTAAAAGTATTATTTGGGTTGAAGAGCTTCTACTGCAGATACTACTGTATCAATCACTATGATAATTTTGCTGTTAATTGAGGATAAATATGGCATAGCACTGTGGTTAAGCGCTCGCTATAGTGCTACAAAGCACCGATGTCAAACCTGCGGCCCGAGGGCCAGACCGAGCCCGCCACATCATTTCATGTGGCCCGCTTTGGCAAAATCGCGTGGATGTATTTAATGTTTTTTTGCTAAATTGCAAATTATCTTCAGGTTTCATAATGTTGAGCTATTGCCAGCATTTTTGTTACCAAACTCCATGTTAAAATAAGTAGAACAACAGTTGAACAACCTATTTTCAGTGATTTCTGATATCAAAACTCATTACCCATCATTGTTATGTGTATGTATAAATATGATGAGATGATAACATTTCTATGATTGCACAGTCATAACGGCCCTCCGAGGGAAACCAAAACTACAATGTGGCCAGTGACAAATAAGTTTGACAACTGTGCTATAAACCACCCAGCTTCAACTATTCTTAAATGATGTTTGCATTTTGTTGACATTAAAATGGTTCCTCGAAATTTAAATAAACGTTAAATGAACAAATGTCAAGACAAAAATTCAAATAGCTGTAAAATAGGAGGGTTTTTTTTCATAGAAACTACATTATTTTGAGCGCTAATTTATTGTGAGGACTGGTCGGGGAGGTAGGACATTTCCACTGTTAACAACACGAGCAAAAACAATAGTCAGACTTGAGAGCTCTTCTTTTGTCCAAGCAAAGGAAAGACAGTGGGGGATATCCAATGACATTACAACAAAATGAAGCAGTAATACACTCGCCGTTATGCTACTACGCACGCACACTCTCACTGGTCACAGTTGGAGACGTAATTAATCAAAGTGGATGGCGCGTTGTTGACCTTTTCTCAGGTGATCATCACAATGACGTGCCCATTAATCGGTCAGCCGTCACTCTTCAACAGGCGCCACTGCAATTATCTCACGACCGTTCAAGGATGGAGCTAGCAGAAAGTGACCCACACACACACATACATACGCGGAAAGCATGATGCTCGTCCTCTATGGGAGAACTTTACATGTAATTGATTCCTTTCTCGCCTGATTGCACGTAAATGTAAAATATCCTCCATCAAGCCATCCGTCCTCTTTGGCTTTGTGGGGTTTTGGAGATGACTATTACCTGGAAGGACCGTGACAATACAATAACAGCATTGGCTAATGCTGCACTTAACGTACGCGAATACAGAAAGTGTTCTTTCTGTCTGTCGAGACCAGTGATTCCCAATCAGTGTGCCGTGGCACATTAGTGTGTGCCATGAGTGATCTTCAGGTGTGCCGTGGGAAATTGTCAATTTTTTTTAATTATTCATTTACAAGAAATAATGTATCTTTGTTCTTCTATTTATGCCAGTGAGGCATAGTGACAGACAGAACAAATAAATGCTCCTCTATGAGATGGCAGGAAGTACATACAGTAATTACTATGTACCTACATTTTGTGATTTTTGTTTGTTGGTGTACCGTGAAATTTTTCAGCTGTAAAGTACGTGCATTTGCTCCATAAAGGTTGCAAATCCCTGGTCTAGACCAGTGGTGAGTGGTCAGAAACAGCAAGACCTTTGCAGACCTAAACATGATGAGAAGCACTGACATTTACAACCTAAATTCTAAAATGTCTTCCATGAAATTGTATTAATTTACTTCCAACAGTTTATTCTTTTCATTTCAAAGCGCTTCTATGAGCTAAAATATTATATTTAAAATGTCAGATCATATCACATCGTATCAACGCATATCGCCCTTGTCTCGTATAACATTATATTACTTTGTAACTATTGCATTGTATTATACGTTATCACATCGTATTAATCTCGAATCACATTCAAAATCATGTATTGTATTAGTGTATCAGGTATTTTATTGCCTCGTATCATCACACCGTATCGACCACTGTATGGAATTACATCGTATTGGCCTATCAATCGCATTACGTCATAGTATGTCATATTCCATTGTATTACATCGGATCACATTACATTGCAATCCACTCATCGAATCACATCGCTTCCAATTGCATCGACTATTGCATGGAATCGCATCGCATCTGCCTTTAATTGATCGTATTATTTCACATCTAAATGCATCACAGTACACATATTACACTAAATTACATTATATAGTATCGCATTGCATCATAGGGAATCACATCGACCTCGTATTCAACTACATCGTATCGTATCGAATCACATCGCATTGTATCGCATCATGTATGTGTATCACACAATATCACATCATGTTATATTGTAGGACATTGTATTGTATCTTAAATAAGATCGGGGCATACACTCACACATGCGTTTGTACACAGAGCTTAAGATTGCATTTGCCACCAGGTCTACCTTTCAAAGACAGACTCGCTAATTTGTGATGTTTACATTATCGCCCATCGCTCCGTTTCAATCTCCTCCTCTTCTCCTCCTCCTCCTCGCATCCACCCTTCAAACTCCTTCTTCATCTTACTGCACCCGCACCCTTGTCCAGACGCAATTATTTGCAATTTGCCTAAGTCATCCATTTGCCAGGACATGGAGCGTGAAAACGAAGCAATTTAGTGTAAAATGGAGGCAGGCGGCCAACGGAGCGCACGTACATACGTAAGTGCGCATGTGAATGCGTGAGGTGGACCCGCGGAGGGGGAAGGTCCTGGTCCTGGTGGGGGGGCCGCGCAAGAACGGTCACCCCAAAGTGAAGATGAATGTGTGTGTGTGTGTATACCTACCAGTCTGCACACATGACAACGTCGAAATGGGCTTCTAACGCTGAAACGTCCAGTTCACAGTCCCACCTCAGCACTCTGCAACAAAAACATTGACCACGTTCAAGACTTTTTCCACCCAATTCTACCTGTGACCAAGCTTGACATATGCAACTTTTCAACCTTAAAACTCATTTACATTTCATTAACAGTAGGGGTAGCCATGGATTGACCTTTGAGAAATTTATTAGGAACCACATGCTTGACAACTGTAGTCCTATAAAAGGAATTTTCATGATTTACAAAGTGGGTAATAATAATGCCATATACGCTTGGTAACTTACTTTAAATGAACACCTCTTTCATCACCAAGTGTGGGCTCACTATTTGGCAGTGACTGCCTGTACGGTCACTGCTGAGACTGTAAAGTTACCACTTATAATTGTACTCTTGGTGAAGTGTATTATTATTGTTTAATAAGGAGCTACTAACACATGCTAACAAGAGTACCCTTATATAAGGTAATGTAATACATTAGTCAATCGTAACGTCATGAACTTACTAAAAATCATGAATTAACACTCCACCTCTTTTTAGCAACAAGTGTGGGCTCACTATTTGTCAAGTTCAAACCACTTTGTTACCGTTTATAAGTGTAATCCTATTTGTATGACTTTCGCCTGCGTATCATTATTTCATAATGAGCTATTACCATTTAAAACTGGTGGGACCACTTTTTGGCAAACAGTGTATTAAGTGTTAATAACCCATTTATAAACAATGTATAGACCTTTCAGATGGGTACATTAAGTTGGTACCACATATTTATAATTGTATTTTTATAGTCCTTGACAAAAGTGAAATAACATCTGCATTTTTTTCTTAGTTGGACATTTTGTTTTTGGTATTTCAATTTTGGTTAGATAAAGCTGTTGTCGTGTTATTTTTAGGTTGCATTTATTCCGTGTATATGCAGAAAGTGCTAAGAAGTACTGTGGATTTTTCCCCCCCTGCTTTTCAGGGCGTAAACTGGGTTAGGGACTGTGTTGCTGGTCAGTGTTGAGCCGTTTTCTCTTTCCTCTCCCCTCGCTCATGCTGTCAGATTGGTGGGATTATTAATTAGGCATTATTAACACTCTGTAAACAAAACATTAGGCCCTGCTAGAAACACAATCCCAAATCGTGGCAGGGGGTCCCCCACACACAGCATTCAGCGCATCCCCCTCCTCCCCTCTTCCTCCTCTCGTCCAATCACATCGCGCCCCCGCCATAATCTACAGAGAAAACAATCAAAGTAATGTGGCTTAATTACACGTTGACTTTTTCTCTCCATCTTCCACTTGTGTAAATATGCACAGGAGGGAGGAGAGCGAGAGGAGAAGCGCGGGTTGTGGAGAGAGAGGTACAACAATTAAAACACATTTTAGTTCTTTCATATAGTGTGAGCCGTGTGCTTTCTGGATGAGAGCTTCCCATCAAGAAGAATGATTGTGCTTGGATGACTTAAACGCACACGCACACACAATACACTGCTATTGCGAAGTACTTCAAGTTGCTTCATTTGTAGACATTGATGGAGCGAATCAATTTAGGGACGAGGTTTAAGGACTAAGCGTGCCCTACACTTCCTGAGAACTGTCATTGTGCCCTTGTGCAAGGAAAATACAACCCCAATTCCAATGAAGTTGGAACGTTGTGTTAAACATAAATAAAAACAGAATACAATGATTTCCAAATCATGTTCAACCTATATTTAATTGAATACACTACAAAGACAAGATATTTAATGTTCAAACTGACAAACGTTATTGTTTTTAGCAAATAATCATTAACTTAGAATTTTATGGCTGCAACACGTTCCAAAAAAGCTGGAACAGGTGGCAAAAAAGACTGGGAAAGTTGAGGAATGCTCATCAAACACCTGTTTGGAACATCCCACAGGTGAACAGGCTAATTGGGAACAGGTGGGTGCCATGAATGGGTAGAAAAGGAGCTTCCCTGATTTGCTCAGTCATTCACATCCAAAGATGGGGCGAGGTTAATGCTGAAAGGTACATACAGGTTTTGGAGAAACATATGCTGCCATCCAAGCAACATCTTTTTCATGGACGCCCCTGGTTATTTCAGCAAGACAATGCCAAACCACATTCTGCACGTGTTACAACAGCGTGGCTTCGTAGTAAAAGAATGTATTGCGGGGTACTAGACTGGCCTGCCTGCAGTCCAGACCTGTCTCCCATTGAAAATGTGTGGCGCGTTATGAAGCGTAAAATACGACATCGGAGACCCCGGACTGTTGAACAGCTGAAGCTGTACATCGAGCAAGAATGGGAAAGAATTCCACCTACAAAGCTTCAACAATTAGTGTCCTCAGTTCCCAAACGTTTATTGAATGTTGTTAAAAGAAAAGGTGATGTAACACAGTGGTAAACATGACCCTGTCCCAGCATTTTTGGAACGAGTTGCAGCCATAAAATTCCAAGTTAATTATTATTTGCTAAAAACAATAAAGTTGATCAGAATCAGAATCATCTTTATTTGCCAAGTATGTCCAAAAACACACAAGGAATTTGTCTCCGGTAGTTTGAGCCGCTCTAGTACGACAACAGACAGTCAATTGACAGAGAACACTTTGGAGACAGAAAGACATTGACAAAAAAAAAAAACAGTCACTGAGCAGTAAAGGCTTGCTAGTTATCTGGTAATGCCGGTACATTATTATTATTTTTATTGACAATTGTGCAAAAAGATGCAGAGTCCTCTAGCACTTGGAGCAGTGTTTATCAGTATGAACATTAAATATCTTGTCTTTGTAGTGTATTCAATTAAATATAGGTTGAACATGATTTGCAAATCATTGTATTCTGTTATTATTTATGCTTAACACAACGTCCCAACTTCATTGGAATCGGGGTTGTATAATACTGCTCAGGCTGCCTCTCTGACGCTCTACTGGTGCTGTAACAGATTCTTATGGGCCATTTTTTGTTATTGTGTGCAGTATCTGTGCAGTATGTGTACAAGGAACCCTTACCAATATGCGGATTGCTACTCACAAATTCACATTTCCGCGTCGTTGACTGTTGGTTAGATGTTCTTTTTCTGAAATGCTGTTACATTTACGCCTGATATAACGAGACACACTCCCTCCAACAAGTGCAACTTTTGTCTTGTCAGTCCATAGAATATTCTCCCAAAAGTCTTGGGAATTATTCAGATGTTTTTTTTGCTGCGCCTCAGCAGTGGTTTTCGCCTTTGAACTCTGCCATTGATGTCATGGATTTTGCACTGTCTCCTCCTTATTGTTGAGTCATGGACACTTACCCAACTTGAGGCAAGGGATGCCTGCAGTTCTTTAGATGTTCCTTTGTGACCTCCTGGATGAGTCGTCGCTCTTCTCTTGGTGTAATATTTTTTTAGGCCGGTAAATCCTGGCAACGTTCGCCACTGTTCCATTTGTTTTCCAATTGTAGATTATGGCTCTCACTGTCGTTTGATGGAGCCCGAAAGCTTTAGAAATGACTGTAACTTTTTCTAGACTGATAGATGTTAATTACTTTATTTCTCATCTGTTTTTGAATTTCCTTGGATCGTGGGACTTTGTTGCAGCTTTTGGAGAATGACTTGAAGTTCATACGCAATTGTGTATTTATTTATCATATTATTAGTAATACTTACGTTATTTTACTAAGAGTTCATATATGGCATTTATGTAAAAATATATAAAATATATACCAAATATTTTTTTTTAATATTACCAAATATATATTTTTAATTGATATAAAACTATATATGTGTAAATATTTTATGTATACTTTACATTTATTACACAATTAATTACACATACAGTATTTCATTTTATTTTTTGCCAGACGTACAAAAGGAGGATCAGCCTAAACCGTTAAGGTTGACAGGTTAATTAAGGTCCGTCCACATCAAACAGCGTAGGAAAATAAGCTTGGCAATTTAGCGTCGCCCATCTGTCTAGGACAGCCGTTTTTGATTGGGGATCATTTGAGAAAATTCCCCAGTAAGAGCCCTAGGATTTGCCCCAAAATATCAGTTTCAAACCAAAATGCCCGACATCCCGTTCAATTTCTCGCCTGGGCCCTTCAGACCTTTTCGTGTGTCCTAATTTCGTGTTGATCATTAAAACTGGTGTTGAGGGCTAATTTTGTCAAACTTTCCCTGGTGTGCTACTGAGTTTGTGGGGCTGGGGCGGTTGTGCTGGGGATATATTTTCAGCAGGATTCACACGCTCGTGAAAATTGCATTTCTGGGCATGATGCGGCCCCCAAAAAGGAGGCGGGCCTTTGCACTGCCCAATGCTCAGGCCCCAAATATCAATACACCAAAAGTTGATCACCCTGCCCCCCCTATCATACAAACAAAACCAATAATCTTGCAAAACCACTGGAGAGTGACATCATCACACTTGTACAAATAATAATAATAATAATGTGAACAAATATAAAAACATCCTCACCTGGTAGAGACGTGCGTTGACCCGAACCTCCCCGCCTGCTTGTTTCTCTCGACAATTCCTCGTACATCTGACGAGCAACAGTCAAGGACTCACGCTCGCAGTAACCTTATGAAAGTAAACACGGACCAAAGTGTAAGTGTACAGAGTGGGGCATCCCTGCCGCCGATGGTCCCTTCAAGTGGATGACTTTTATGAAACAGTTTCTTTTGAAAATGTCATTTTCAGGCTGTGGACACAGTGCTGTTGTACACTTCAGTGAAGTTGTTGTCCATCTCTTTAGTAGTCCAGGTTGTTAAAGAGCACTCTTACAATGAAAGCTAAAATAATAATTAAAAAAATAAATAAAAAAAACACACACAAATAAATGTTATGTATGTTATGCTATGAAAAAAAACAAGAAAACTGCTGGAGTTCTTGCATGTACTAGTAGGACACTGGCCAAACCATTAGGGACACCTGCACACTCCAATGCAATCCAACACAGAGAGAAGAAAACAAAAACTGCCAGCTCAAAATTCTCCATCAAATGAAATATTTTGAAATAAACAAAACAATTCTCCAAATTGACATCAGTTGATACATGACATCATTTGAGCGAGAATTGGCTGTTGTTAGACTACAAAAGGTCCATTTGTATCGTTACACCTATAACTAATCTAAGGTGTCTTGAAGGTTTTACCACAACACATGCCGATCTAGAGTACAAACACTATGTGCCATGTCCACATTGATAGATCCAGAGTGGACGAGCAGCCTCCATCACTGGATCAATTGAAAGGCTTTTAACCCGCACGCACACGCACACACACAGACACAGCTGAGCGCGCACACAAAAGCAGGGCGATTGATGTCAAGTTGTCTATTAATACACTGGTCTGTGGAGTTGCACCGCAATTCAATTAGGATTTGCTTGTCTTTAATGCCCGCAAAGAGACAAATCCAATCGACAAAGACGGCGGGGCGAGAGAGGCGCACAACGAGCTGGGGGGTGGGGGTGACGGAGATACACAGTCTGGATTGATAGCTCAAGAGCCAATCCCCCCCCAAATAAAATCAAAAGGCCTTCTAAGTAACGAATAAATACAAAAACTACAGTAGTGCCTTGACTTGACCTTGACTCCCCATTAAAATGAACTGAAATGCTATTAATGCCTTCCAGACCCTTTAGCACTGTATTTTACACAAAGCAACTTAATTAAGTAACAATGCAAGTTGTGGTACTCCTAAATTAAGGTGTGACTGTATGTGGGTTGGGGAAACATTTGAAAATACTAGCACAATGACACACACACACGCACACACACACGCACGTAAAGACACACACACACCTGTGCATCAGTGTGTCGTGCATGGCGATGACAGGGCGGCTTACTGTAATCTCATCACCAGCACACCAGTGTGGGAGAGGTCAGCGTGCACACGCACACACATACACACACACACACACACACACACACACATTAGAGAGGTAAAAACGGTGAAAGAGAGTTTAAGTGATTTTTTCTTTTTCTTTGGTTTTTTTTTTGGGGTGGAGGGTTATGTCACCACAAAAAGAGTGTGATGTAAAAAAAAAAAAAAAAGGTAAAACAAATAACGTATTGTCTGTTCAGTACAATATGGCTAAATTGACATTGTGCTCTAATGTTCGATTCAGAATCATCTTTAATAACCGAGTATGTTAAAACACACACGGAATTTGACGGTTAACTTATTTTTACAGTTATAGGGCAAATTAAGTATGTTAAAATGTGTGACGCAGAACTGGCTTTAGCAAACCTCCATCTTTATTTGCTATGCTATGCTAAGCCAGGTGAGGCACACGCTAAAAATACATTTGCAGGTTTTAAGCGAGCGAGACCCAGCCGGATCGCCGCCAAGCCATACAAATACAGTATTTAAAGTATGCATATGTTGTGTTTTACAACAATACTTAACTATATTTATAATTTCATACCGCGCCGTACATTCAAGTAAATGGGAGCAAGCTGAGCCTTTCATTTATCCACACTCTTCTCCTTATTCTCCGCCCCGCTTCTTCATCTTTTTATGGTTTCATAAAAGTGATAAATCACAATAAATGGTATGTGCAGCTTCAAAACTCTATACAGGCTCGCTGTTCAGGGTGTCCATGAATCAAATCGCTCAATGCAAGCAGAGGTGAGTTGCCAACTATCATTTAAAAATTTTTTTTTTTTATGATGGCCCTGTCCAAGTCGAGTTCGGCCGCCTCAGGCGGTGTGCGACGGGCCTTAATTTCCTGCTATGCTATGTTATGTTACGTTACGAGGCATACGCTTGTATGACAGTTAATAATGTTAACGTGTGACTTCAAACAGTGCCGAGACAGCTAATGAACATTTTGACCCCTGAGGAGATTATTTCTATTTCTATTATCTCCTATGTGAAAAATTGAATTGCAGTCGACCTGAGAGGCCTCAATTTACTATTGGACATTGTGAAGGAATACAGTATATGCAGCCATCTTTTAAATCAGTCAAGTGGTAGCCATCAATCATGCTTAAAGGAATATTTCCATTGATTTTTCGAGATGATTGTTGAAGGTCGCAGAAGTAGCACAGTGTGCACTCCTTGTAAGTGCATGTGCATGTGTGTGCCCTATGAATGAGGTCAAAAACTGTGTGTTTGTGTCTATACACAGTATACAGTATATCTCCAGCATTCACGCAAATCTCCTCACATCTGCTTCCATTGTAGCCTCAAACAGCAGTGGTTCGCATGAGACCAAAAATCTTTCTTATAATTCCTGTGTGTGTGTGTGTGTGTTTTTGTTCTTGTGAAACAAAGCGGGCGGGTCAATGGTGCATTGTTGGTGCAAGTGTGTGCACGTTACAGTCTGCGTAGTGTTATTGTTTGGTCTTATTGTGATCGTCGCCGGCCGAGACATTGAGAGATATTGTAAGCAGACCTAAATATGGAAGTGGCGCATCGGTCAGTGGGGAAGAAATGCACATTTTTGCACGTTTCCTGCTTTTGTCACACTAAAAACTTGTTTTTCTTGTTTGTGTAGCTGCGGAATGAATGCAGTGAAATAGGAGAGCGGTAATGATGCAAGATGATGGGCGAGACGAGTTTGAAGTTGGTGGGAAAGACCAGCTAGATGGACCACAGGCTTAAAAATATTAGGAACTATAATTGCGAAAAATGAAGTACACAAAGAAATGTTTTAAAACCAAGCTGCTTCTAACAACTGGAGTTAGCAATATAGATGACTATTTATGTAATTATTTGTGTATTTGTAAATTGGAATCAGGGAAAATACTATAAATATGATAGCACATTATACATAATATTGTATGAATATGAATAAATGAAATGAAAATGATGTATGAAGATGCATATGAAGTACCTTGGGAATTAATCAGCTGTCCAAAATGTGAACTGGAAAGTGGAAAAAGCTTAAATAAATAAATAAATAATACCCCGTGTGTACGATAAATAATAGCCTCCAGATATTACAAGAAAATATACAAAAATGTGAAAATTTAAATTATTGTCCTTGGGGATTAATAAACTTGTCAAAAATGATCCGATGGAAAAGAAATAGAATATAAATAATATAGAAATAAAATCATACAATAATAATAATAATGACATATGAAGAGGAAAGTTAATGTCCTTGATGATTAATAAGCTTGTCCGAAAGGATCAGATGGAATCAGAAAAAAACTTTGTTATAAATATAATTTAAAAAGAAAAAAACTTTTCAACTTTGTTTTTAATGAAAGCTAATAAAAACAGTTAGATGGTGGTGAGCTATGCCTCAACGCTGATAGCTTAAAAAAGAAATACTAATCAGAAATACTAAAATTAAATATAAAAAGGGCATATAGATATTTTTATCGACAACCATATTATTAATGTGTTGCTTATTTTTGTTCTGCAAAATTAGCTATCTTTTTTCCCCCCACTTACTGTTCTTCCTCACTATTTACAATATTTTCTCAAAACGTACAGTATCGATGTATAAAGGAGAGGAAGGAAGAAATACTTTTATACTCTAGTTCTATTCAAGGTTATTTTTAACCTTGTTAAATATTAGTCATCTGTTTTTAATGATGTTATCTTTTGCTATTGGTCGGTTTTACATTACACTGATTTAATGTTTGTTTCGCGATGCCTAATTTCAGCTAAAGATCATGTAGGGAGGATTTAGTGGTGTTAATTCTTTCATCTCATTCAAATCAAAGCCCAGCAGAGCAGTACAGTCGTAAGTAGTACAGAAGCTTCCCAGCGGGATGAAAGGATACTCTGAATGCACTTCTCGTTGCCGTCTGATAGCAACACTTCCTTCACGTCAGCACAAACGGCAACCTGCGAGGAGGAATGAAACAAAAGGACAAGAAGGCCTTAGATGAGGGGAACGTCAGACCACTCGCACAATAATGACGGATCTGCACAACTGAAACCTGCGACGGCCTCCCTGCCATTTACCCCCCCCCCCCCCCGCCTCCCACCCTCTCTTTCTATCTTCAGCCCATTTCTATGTCTGCATTATTTTAATCATTCAATCAAATCAGTCAATACTTTTATCATTGTGGCTAGCGGTGGGGGCTGCTATCTTGCTATCACTCTGTTCAGTAATTGCATTGTGACAGGGGGATGATGGCAAACGCTGAGCCTTTTCATTTGACGCCGGCTGTTTATCGGGCCGAGCCATCACTCCCGTTTGCCGCTGTCACTCTGCACTCGGCTTGCCGGGCCTGCCTGATGCCCTTCACGTAACTTTGCGGCGCAGACTGCGAGAGGCATCGGCGAGAGAGAGGGAAAAAAATGGAAGGGAGGGAAAGCGGCGAGTGGATGGCGTGCGCACGCACGTGTGCGCGTGGGACAGATATAGATAAAGAGGTGTGTGCTTAACTATAACCCCTTTTCACATTCTCTCTCCTCGTTTTGAATTCATCACTCACTTTGTGTCAGGCTGTCAGTTTTTGTGTGCATGCGTGCGCAAGTGTTGCTATGCATGTATACAAAGGCAAGTCAGCGTTATCTGTCACCATATGGCACACAGACAATAAAGAAAAGTCATACATGAAGCATGTAGGGACACACACATGCATGCTTTCACACACTTGGACACAAACACATGTGCACACACACACGTTCACAGCCTGCAGAGGGTGTGTGTGTGTGTGTGTTGGCGTTGTGGGGATACCACAGAGCGACCCGTATGTCCCACCATCTGCTCCAATACAGGAAGTAACCTGCAGGCTGAAGCGGGGCATCCAGCTGAAAGATCAGGAATCCAACCTGGCAACCCAGGAGCAGTGGCTTGCTACCCGCAACCCCATCCACCAGCTTGTCTTACTGTTCGACACCGATTACTTTCCGTTTCGTTAGTTAGTTGGTTGGTGACTTCATTAGTTAGTTAGTTAGTTTGTAAGTTACGACAGAACTGGACAATCGCAAACGAATTACAGTCAGGGACTTACACTCACAACCCTGGCGATTGACCCCCGCGCACATAGCAACTAGCTGCAATGGAAAAACTACGACCCCTGGTGTTCTGATTGAGAAACAACATGTTGAGGCTTCACGTATACTGTACCGTACTGTATTAATTTTTTATTGAACCACAAACAACATGGCATCATTGTCGAGGAAGAAGCGGCACGCCCTGGCGGCCCTAGCTACGTTATAATAACACAAAGAGAGGAATGTGTGTGGATATTTGAGAGGCTGTTGGCAATGATCATCCCATTCATTGACTGAATTCATGAATTTCAACAACAGAGGTATATTGTATGTACTATATCTGCTGGCAGTAGACAGCTGGATCCCGCGTCGTATCCGAAAACCCAATTTTTGTTGCGAAAGCTCATATGATACAAAATGGCCTTTTGGATTGGCGGTTGTATCTGCGACTTTGCGACGCTGTTCACCAGAGTTCAAATTTGGATTCATAGCAAAGCTAAGGGCCGACAGTCAGTCACTCATGAAAACTAGTTAAGATGATCAGTTCAGTAGTTCGACAGTTCTGTCGCGTCGCTTGATGTGCGGTGGGCCTTAGTTAGTTGCAAGATTAGAGATGTCCATCATCAAAAAAGCTAAATAATTGCAGATGGCAGCCAGTCGAGTAAATTGGAGGTTAACCTTGTTTAAGTCAATTGGGGGCAGCGAAGAGTCAGCCCAGTTTAACTAAATGCTATATAACGTTTATTATTCATATTTAGGTAAAAAAAAATAAAAAAAATCTGAGGTCACTGCTCAGTGTTGACACTTGTGCAATTATTTATTTGCAATTTTGGCATCTGTGCGTACAGGTTGTTTCATGTGTTCTGTAAGTGCAAAGACAGCCAGGTGTCACTTGAAATGTACATTACATGGAAATGTGGAAAAATCTCATACAGCAAATTGCTGTTTACCGTGGGGTTATGTTCAAACCCACCTGCAACAGATGAAAACCAATCATAGATTATGTACTTTCTTCTTGCTCTAACCCTCCCACACACTTTGAACACATTCAAACCTATTAAATTACATGTATAGAAAACACTGTCCGCCTTGTAGCGTCCGTGTACATGCATGTGCGTTTAATAGGTCGAGCTTGGTGGGATGCCGTGTGACGTCGGCGAGTCTTCGTGCGAGTATCTGGATGAGAGCTGTGGTCGGCAGCAGCTCCTGTGTGAATGTGGTCACTCTGTTTAACTGTACTCCGGTTATTTAAATGGCTGAAAAGTGCATGGGCGAAAAACTCTTTTGGGGGCTGGGGGGTGGGGGAATAGATTGCTTAAATAAGCGCGGTATAGCGGGGGAACGGCGTGTAGGGGGATGCACACTGTACAGCCATAAAATCGGGATTGGGCAAATGGACAGGCAGTGTAAATCCAGCCCTCAAATGAAAGAGATGGGACAAGAACCAAAAGAGTAATTAACATATTGATCACATGACAGACCCCCTCTGAAAAAGATGTAACTAATGATCACACACACACGCGCGCACACACAAAAACACACGCACGGGTGCCAAGTAAAAAGAGACGGGGTAAAAGAAGGATTCCATCTCCAGCCAGCAATGTCAAAACACGGTGTATTGACTTGACGAGAGATAAAACCCTGCTTTTTTTCCCCACACGCGAGCACACACATACACGCACGCAGCGGATCGATGGGACACTGACGCCTGCTATGTGTAGGGGCCCTTAAGACCCCGGCTAATAAAGCCGATACATGTCAATGTTTGTGGGGAAGCGGTCAAAACCTGGTGGTACATCATACAAGCCAATGGCACCATGCAAAGCAGTGTACAGTATGTTCAATTTGAGCGCTGTTGTTTGATTGACATGAAATGGCTTTCATTCTTCAAACTCGGCTAGGAGGAGAAAACACTCGACCTCGGAGAAATGCACAAATGACGAATGACGTTTTAGAAACAGTATATGTGAGTCCATAAATATTCACACAAGCCATGCACTTTAATTAGACTAAAAATGCAGGTTTTTCATATTATAGAACGCTGCATAATAATAATAATAATAATAATAAAACATAATCCTAATATGAATAACACTATTTAGAATTCGCTTTTCCCAATAAAAAAATAGTGGAGAATGTATTTGCGTTTTTGTAATGTGAACTGCTGTCTCTCTGAGTAAAGTGCTCGTAAGTCAAAGAAAAAAAAAATAATCATCCAAACCGAGGCTCATATCTCTAAAAACTTGTAAATTGGGTCGCTCGTATCTCAAGGCGCCACTGTACTTTGGTGCTTGGGTTTATGACAATAACACAGACTTTGCTTTCCTAGAAAATAGTGAAATAAGGTCTCAAGGGATCCTCCATGGTCCATGTGGCCACGCTGTATTGATCTGTGAGGGACCATTTAATTAGGCATTTCCCCTGCAAATTGTGTGTGCGCGCGTGTCTGTGTGCGTGTGTCCGTGTGTGTCAATGTTTCACTTACCATGAGTCCAGCGAGGCAGGTCATCCCGCCTGCTAACTCACAAACGGCGCCCCTGAGAGGACAGAGTGGGAAAGACATTCACCTTATTGAGACAGTCCTATTTTGGCACTTTGACACACACACACACACACACACACACACACACAGTCCCTTCATTTGTATCACATGTTATTATGATACATTTAAGATCAATGATATTGTCACATTTCTGTCGTGCCAATTATATGCTACTCGTGCACTCACTGTAGTAGTCTCACCATGCTGCACTATTTGCACATCTGTTGTTGACCAATACTGGCCACTCATGTCAGAGTAGCATCTGCTCCATTTGCACACTGATTGAGGAGT
This sequence comes from Phyllopteryx taeniolatus, assembly GCF_024500385.1. NCBI lineage: Eukaryota > Metazoa > Chordata > Actinopteri > Syngnathiformes > Syngnathidae > Phyllopteryx > Phyllopteryx taeniolatus. Next base: position 19,009,232 of record NC_084512.1, read on the forward strand.
ATCTGCAACATTTGCACAATCAACCAACATTGTCCCAGATTATCGCACTACTCGTCATTTTAAACCGCATACACTCCTTGAAGTCTCGGCGCCCTTTGCACAATGGTCATTGCACCGGACTATTGCGAGATTAGTCATTCGAACTGCTCTAAGTGCTCGAGGACTCTGCATCTTTTTGCACAATTGTCCCCAAAAAAAATTAAAAATAAATTGTACCGGCATTACCAGATAACTAGCAACCCTTTATTGCTCAGTGACTGTTTTTCTCAATATCTTTGTGTCTCAAAAGTGTTCTGTTGTCGTACTAGAGCGGATCCAACTACCGCAAACAAATTCCTTGTGTGTTTTGTGGACATACTTGGCAAATAAAGATGATTCTGATTCTGATCTTCTTCCTACTTTTATCTGGCCTTCCCCTCCATCTTTGGCCTTGTCCACTTTCATCCCAGGTACCTTCATCCCTCTGTCTTTTTTTCCCCTCTTTCTTTCTGTCTCACTGACCTTCACCACGCTATACGATAATCAATAGCCCTCTTCCCCCCCGCACGGCCCACCACCTGCCTCTTGAATGTTAAAGCAGGAAATCAAAGGGTGACGTTCCTCCTTCAGCGTAAAAAAATCAAAGCGTGCCTCGGGTGATTTTCAGGCCACATTGGTGCGTAAGTGACGACATATGACACAGTGTTTACATCCAGCCAAGTCATCTGAAACGTGGCCATTTAATGAATATAAAGTTGGCCAAAATAATAGAAAACAGCTGGATGGAGCAAATTACTCAGCTATAAAGTAAAAGCAAAAAGATATACTGTATACATTCAGTTAATGGCTCACTGACTGCGTCAATTACTCATGTACAAGGCATTTATTAGTGGCGAATGACATTTTTACAAATGCATTTTTTCAAACAATTTGTAATTTCATATATGATCATGTTTTTCCACAAATTGTAACACTTCATTAAATATCAGTTCATGTTTCAAAACTATGCCAAATAAATAATGTAATGACTTGCTGTGACAATCCCTGATGAGACAAGCCGAAAGTTGTGACGATCACATTTCAATATACATTAATAGAAAAATCAAAAATCCAAAAAATATTATTATATGATATACAGTCTATACCAGGGTCTGGTAAACATTTGTGCTCAATAGCTACATTTGCAATTCTTTATTTACAAAAATATTTGTTGTTATTTACAATATATCAATTAAACAATGATTTAATGAGCAAAATAAATACAAACAAATACATTTTTAAAAAAAATATTTAAGGGCAAAAAACGGGTAAGTTAATGCCACTAATATTACAGGGCGCTTGCTTATGTGAATGCTCGGTGGGCCAGATAAAAGAACGGCGTGGACTGTATGTGGACCCCAGGCCATACCTTGCCCACCATTCATCTATACAGTATGATCTTACAGCATGACAATTATTTTACCAGTAGATTGTGACAATCTAATACATTTTATCGTACAAATGGGTTAAAAATTAAAAAATGTAAGGGACAAACAATTTAAGGGGCGTTAATTGGAGGTGAGACTTTTTCTTTTTATTGTTTTTTTAAGTTGAAGACAGCTACTTCCACAGGCAGCCGTTTATTGACTTACATCTCCAGGTATACCAGTATGAGTCACTTGTGATGCGTTCTTGCTTTGTTTATTATATACCTATTCATACATTCCTTCATAAACTGTATTACAGCTTGATGGTCAACTTACGTGAACATGTGACGGTTCTGCAGGCAGTAATGAGCCATGGCCTCCTCTGATGGCCACACACCTGACAACAAACAAACGCACAGAGCAAAAATGAGCAAAATCAGCTTAATATTGCTTCCAATAAAACTGTTTCTTATGGCATCCAATCAGTGGAAGCCGTTTGGACGCATTGTTTGTTTTCCAGCCTGCTTCTCTGGTGGCTTCCACCTTGCCTTGTCATCCAAGTCTTATTCCTCTGGCCGTCTGTCTGTCTGCCCTAAATCCTTACAACACACTCTCACTCTCATCGCGCGCGCGTGTGTGTGTGTGTGTGACAGGAGGTCCACTGGGTGATAATCACAGCATGCAGGCCTATCTGGCTTATCACCTACCGTCAGCCCTTCTCCTTCTGCTGTGCATGTAACACACACTTGGATGCTCAGCCCAGTCATGTCACTCACTCACACACACACACACACACACACACACACACACACACACACATTGGCAGTGGAAGAAGCAAACATTCATTTGAATAAAACTTCAGCTTTCTGGCTTTGAAGGAGACGCTGCAGCTTTAGCGCCACATGCATCGGCGCGTTCCTGTGTCCATATGTGTGCGTGACGGGGAAGGAGTTGTGTGGGGTGACAACGTGGGGAGGAGGTGGTGGTGGGGGGGCTTAGAAAAGTGAGAGAAGAAGAAGAGGAGAGCAAAAAGCAGCGAGGGAGGGTGTCTGCCGGAGAAGGAGCTGGTCAATATAATAAGCGGCTTACAAACGCTCTCTCTTCAAGTCATGGGGCGGACATCAGCGTGCGTGTGTGCGTGTGTGTGTGTGTCATTCTCACTCCTGCTCACCAAGATTAGCTGGAGCAAGCAGGATTTAATAATGCCTATTGATAAAGTGTCCAAATATGCCTTTTCGTCATAAGGGAAAAAACACACACACATACATCTCGACTTGATGTTGTACACACGCACACACACACACAATAAGAGCCAAAGGAGAAAGTGTGCATCTCGAGAATGTCAAGATATGTATGTACAACTTGAATAAGGTGACATTTTGAATGTTGTTGTCCCTCTTTGGCCTTCGATCATCAGTGTGGCATAGTTGGAAAGTTTGTTGTTGTTGTCACAGTAGTTTGTATACAATACAAATAGAAAAAAAGTCATAAACTCACAACCGTAATGTCACAAGGATGAGAATAAAGTGGAACATTTTTGTTTTTGCTCCCATTTTTCATGAGCTGAACATACTGGGAAGATCGAAGACTATAATAATAATAATAATAATAATAATAATATCAAAATATTAAAAGAATGAAGTTGTAATTTTATGATTAAGTAATATTTACAATGAAAGAGAAGAGTGAAGAATAAAGTCAAAATACAGTTATAAAATATGTTTAGGCGGCACAGTGGACGACTACCTCACAGTTCTGAGGTGTCTGGTTCAAATCCGGCCTCGCCTGTGTGGAGTTTGCATGTTCTCCCCGTGCTTGCGTAGGTTTTCTCCCACATCCCAAAAACATGCACGGTACGTTAATTGAAGACTCTAAATTGCCCGTAGGTGTGAATGTGAGTGCGAATGGTTGTTTGTTTATATGTGCCCTGCGATTGGCTGGCGCCCAGTTCAGGATGGACCCCGCCTCTCACCCAAAGATAGCTGGGGCACATCCGCGACCCAAGTGAGTAAAAACAGTACGGAAAATGGATGGAAATATGTTTAGGAGGAAATGTCGCACTGTGACAAAGTCATAATTTCACAAAAATAAAGCTATAACATTAAAATAATTGCACTTTTAAAAGAAAAAAAGTCATCACGTTATTAGAAAAAGTTTAAATGTAATTTACAAAAGAAAGTTGTGATTTAACGACAGTTAAAGAGAAAGAATAACACCATGCCTTAGTTTACCCTTACCGGAATTTAAGTCATTATATTAGAAGGAAAATGTCACAATATTATTAAATAAAGTAAATTTACAATAATATAATAATATTGACAGACTACTGTTGATATTTTACCACAGAAAGTTTAATTTTATAATAATGTGTTGGATTGATTTCCCTTATGGGATTAGTCATACTTAGAGAGAGATTTAAAAATATCAAAATATTATGCGAATTAAGTTGTAATTTTAGGAAAATAAATTAACATTATGTAAAAAAATATATATATATTTCAAATGTTTTTGTAAGAAAAAGTCAGAAGTAGTCAGAATTTGTTTTTGGAGGCAAAAGTCCTATTATGAAAAAAGTAAGCTGACAAAAATAACTGAATAAAGTTGGTATTTAGGAAAAAATAATAATTTTACAATACCTTTGTAATATTACAGTAGGTGAATAAAGTTTTTATTTTATGAAGATAAAAAAAGATGAAACTAATGTGCTGCCTTGATTTCCTTCATACATTAGTAGAAATAAAAAGTAATAGAGAAATGTATAATTTCACGTAAAATAAAATCATAATATTACAACAATAAACTCATAACTTCTTTCGAAGAGTGAAGAACAAAGTCACAATATGATATTAAAAATGTATGTGAAAAAATTTGCACTGTGAGAAATGCTCATAATTTCACTAGAAGAAATTACAACAAAAAGAGAAAAAGTATCTATTAAGTAGTTAGTTTACGAGAAAAAAGCTGTAATATTACGAGAATAAAAAGAGAAAAAGAAAAAAAAGATTTACAAGGATTAAAATATTTTGAATACAATGAAATGGTAAGGTGTTTATGGTTAATTTATAACCATAAAACATCATTTAAGGGAGAAAACAGTTTTAATATAGCTTGTTCAAAATGTTTACTCTAATGATCATAACGTATAGCTGCTGAAAACCGCTGAGGATTTTGTTACACTTTAGTTTTTTTTAAATGAAATACAACTTTATGACGTATTATCTTGAGTCACATTCCAAACAATCGTTGTTGCTATGGTAAAGTTGTAAAGGTTAAACAGCTTGTACTGGACACTTCACAGTTCATCCTCGACAACAAGTGCATGTCAGCTATTGTCCGAATTCCTCCCACCCTCCCTCCCCGCCTCCTGTTAGCAACCTTGCGGTCCATGAAAGCGACGATGACCTCTGAACCCTGCATTGACTGCCCTGGCCCTCCTCTCCACACTTGTGTCGCCATGACTCCCAGTAGACGCCCGGCGCATGAACGCCAGAGGATGATAAAGAAACTTACGTTCCGAGCCGAGATACAACAGCACAACAATGACACGCAGGCGCACACACTGCAGTAAAACATCACTTTAGTCTATTTTCACAATCATTTAAACATTGCTTTATCGCATGCAAACATCTTCCATCAAAAACTGTGCGCGTGTGAAAGCAGCACTAAATCAAAAAGCTTTGTAAAGCATATGTGAATCTGATGGTTAATCCCGGACTCCAATAACATTAATAGCCCTGGGTGATAGGAAGGTTTGTGTGTCTGTGTGTGTGTTCACCTCCCAGGTAGAGGTGTTCTGCAGGAAATGAGGGGATCAGGAGTTCGAGAGCAGATTACTCTTTCCTGCGGATAATGAAATTATTTCTCACCTTCAATTACGAGATGAGGAAAGCGCGCTTGTGTGTGTGTGTGTGTGTGTGTGTCTCAGTTTAATGTAGTAAGTAATCAGCGGCAGGCAGTAACCTGTCAAGTTATAGTTTAAAAAGCATGTGTGGAATAATGAGGCTGCACGCAGTAAAAAAAAAAAAAAAAAAAAAGGACAAAGTTAATTGAGAAATGACTATAACACCACAACCTCCACAAAGACAAATACACCTTAATTTGGACCACGACCAGATTGTAAATGCCCAGTATTTGTATGACTAGCATGTATTTTCCCATTCCCCCCCCCCCAAAAAAAATCATGCAATTTTCCCTTTGAAATTAATTGAAATGCCATTAACTTGCCCAAAAAGCCACTCCCATTTTTTTTTTTTTTTTTTTTACGCTAAGAAAAATAGCACTGTATTGTATAAAATCATAATAAAACAATAAAAGAGTAGGTAAAAAAAATACACGGGTTTTATAAAGTGCAATTAATTACTGTATGTACTGTAGTATTTGTGTGTTGGGTATGTGCCTTTAAGGGGTGTGGCCTACTGTTGACATCAGTAGCCGGTGAGTCTGCGTGCGAGCGTCTGGGAGCGAGTTGTGGCCTACAGCAGCTCGTTGAGAGTGTTCTCATTTTGGATTTGTGTGTTTGACTGCTAGTCACGGTCAATAAACAAAATAAATAAATCATCTCGTAACTCCAAAAAACCTTAAGACTATGGCACTCATAAGTCAATGCACCACTGTATGACCTGAACGGACTCAGCGCTAGCAACCGCACGTTGTCCGTGAACGCCGGCGTAAAGGCCACGTTGCTAAGCACTCATGCGTCCACGGCTTGCTGACCCACCGCTCACCCTGGGAACTCCACGGGATTTACGGCTTGGCCCGGTCCACAGCTAATCTGACCCTCAGTAGCTGTCGGTAATCACAAGCAAAGGGGATGGAATTACTCGTCCATCCCGCTTGTTGTCTTGTGCTTATCCACAAGAGGTAACCCGGTAACCCAGACATCCTCTCAGGTGAGGGAATCAGCAACTAAGCGAAGGTGATCCAGGTAGAATTTAGGGGAATACTGCCTGAAAATAACTCAGGGGCTCAGCCACTTGAAATCAGCGCGATTTAGGACTCAGGAATTACGCTGCTCTCTAAAATAGTTGTGCTTTGCTACGTTTTCCAATTACAACTTGCTTGGGTTTCTCACGGTGTAATATACTGTACGTATATATTATGAAAAATGTGAATAATCAAATAAAAATGTCTATCAGAGAGAGGGTTCTGTTGAAAATAGTTTGGTTTTTTTTTGGTTTATAAAAGCTTGATTACTTTTTATACTACTGAATATAATGGCTATTATGTTAAAAAATATGCAGCTCAGAAACACAAGGCTAAAAATAAAAATAAACGTGTCACTGGGGATAAAGTTTCAATACAAACCTTATTTGTTTAATTTGAAAAAAAATCAAAAATAATACAAACTTAATAATCGGAGAGACGTACAAATTTGTAAAAACTTATATTTACCAATTTACAGAGGTATTAAGTCAGATTATGAAATACATTGGTACAATATTAAATATTAAAATATGTATTAGATTAACCTTTCATTTTTTATTTATTTAAAACCTCAGAGCGAAAGTCCTTGTTCTCAAATTGGTTAAAAAAACATTTATATTACATTAAGTAATCACTATAGTAAATTACTAGTAAATAATAATTTAAAAAAAGACAAATAAAAAAATAAAGTACAATATTGAATTAAAACATGATCAGTGTTTGTAAATTGGTTAAAACAAAGTATTACAAAATGAAATGATTACATTAAATGGCTATACAATTTTAAAAATACTTTACTAAAAGCGTATTTGAAAATAAATGAAAAATGAATTTCAAGTTACACTCATACTGCTCAGAGAGATGATTTGGTTTGAATAATTTGGAAAATTTCCAAGATAAAGCGGTGCACAGTGGGAGACGGTTTTCTTTAACGGACAGAAACAAGTGGGAGACGGTTTTCTTCAAAGGACAGAAACGAGAGGAAATTGCGGACAAAATGGGATGTACAGCACGGTGACGACTAAAAAGAAGATGATAATGCGAGGAAGAGAAGGAGAAAGCGGAGAGAGGGGGCTTCTTCTTCTTCGAGGAGGCGGCGGCGGCTATTGGATGGCAAAACATAGACAAGGGAGCGTCGCGGGCGAGATGGTGTCAAGATGGGGTTAAGTGTGCCGTGATGTTGCTTTGTGAACACGCACCATGTTGTGTACCCCACCAACACGCATACACACAAGCGTCTCTCTTCGAGCCCGGTGTGTCTTGGGGCCGTGTGGCTCTCTGGCGCTGATCCGACTCCACATTAAGCGAGGCCTCAGATAATTCCTAAGCCTCCTCCATGGCCGATCCAATAAGGGATAAGGCTCTCGGCTGGCCATGATCAACTGACAATCTGTCCTCTCACGCGGCTACTTTAGTCGGAGGCCCGGGATTACCCCGGCCCGCCTCGACCGGGGACACACACTTCACAAGACCACCGCGTGTGTGTTCTGTTATTGTGTGACGACGGATTGCCGAAAAAGAGGTGGGTGCGCAGGTAAAAGTACAGTATTGAGTTTCGTACGGTAGGTTGAGTCAAATCCTACAAGCATTGTAGGCGCTTAATACCAATGTAAATGGAATATTCCAATCTACTGTTTTCTATTTGTGTGAAAAATAACCTGCGCAGGACATTTACAAATTCCAATTACAGTATACCTAATCGGAAGGTGTGGTTTTATCATTTTTCTGTGCATTTTGTTTAAAAAAATCATCCACAGTTAGTAGAAATGATTTGGTTGAATGGAAAACAATGCTGTTGCTGGCAAGTTTGATGGAATGTAGCATGGAGGTATTTTTTTCTGTATAGTTCCTGACTAAATTCCCAATAAAAAATGTTGCAAACGTTTTTCTAATCAATTAAATAGCTTTTACTTAAACAAGAGCATATATAATTGCATGAAAAAAACAAATACAATTACATTAAAAAAATAAAATTAATATTTAAGTTGTTAGGCTATCAATTATATAAAGTTCAATTAATATGTAACAAAATTAAATAACTGCAAATGGCTGGCAACCAGTCCAGGTTGTACACCGGCTCTTGTGCAAAGTCAGCTGGGATAGACTATAGCACACTCGCAACCCTAGTTGGATATGCTGTACGGAAAACGGAGGAATGGATGAAACCAAATAACAATAATAACACAAATAAATGCAAAAAATAACATTAAATTGAAAAGGATAAAACTGAGTAAAATTTTAAAAAAGGACTCGCTCAAACGTTGACCTCCAACTAGGCTTAGCAGCTTCTTTAAGACTGTATGATTGTGCAACATAGCAGAAAACTGCCGAATACGAACTCATCCTTAGCTGTGGTCGCTATTAATCCACTCCAGTCCTGCAGGTGGCAGTAACGTGCATTACAAAGTGGTGCACATAAGCCAAAGAAGTGAAGGTAAGTCCTGGCAGTTGTATTCAGTACATAAAAAAAAAAAAAAAAAAAAAATCACTGACAAACTTGATACTTTTATAGTATCGTCCTTTAACCACGCCACCAGTTCCAGTTTTGCGAAAATCATATGAGTAGCTTTTGCCTTGCCGTTCAGGCAGCTCTCGCCATGCGTGTATGTGCTTCTAATGCCTATTAGGCACGGGATATTATTAATAAAACCAACAATGGGAGCAATTATGAGCCGGTGGCGTGAACAGGCAGCCGAGATAGCCCCGTCGCCTTTCACCAAGAGGAGCAGGCAGCGGGGGCGATAAGCATCGACATTGTGGCCGACAGTCTGCCTGGGAGACGCCGCTGATCCCTTTTTCCATTGGAAAAGGCTCATTTTGACGTCCGCTCGCTGCACACTCTGTGCAGGGCTTCGATAAGCGTGGCCACTTTCTCTCTTTCTCTCTCTCTGAGTAAACAGCATTTTGGATTAGGCAGAGTATAATGAGAGCAAGGGGCTATCTGCCCGCCACGCCTGCATCGTGGCACCCCCAAACCTCAACCCCCCCCCGCCCGCCGCCCCCTTCTCCGAGGGGGCCGGCACCAATCTTTACTCTGCTATTTATCCCTTTCCGCTGATAGCTTACTTATCGGCAGCAAAATGCCAGCTCGCCGGTCTGACTGTCCCTGCAGCGGCTGTCTTGCTTGCCACACACCTGTCTGCCCATCTGTCAAGAAAGCAGCAAGACGAAAGAAGAAAATAAGTGCGCCTTCCTTTTATCTACCGCTAGCTCGTCGTCACGTTTGTCTGGCTCACACGCGCTTTATTTGCTTCTTACATGGTGCTTCTCCTTCCTGCAGCAAAAGTCTCATTGTATTGTCTTTTTCCTGTTTTTCACCTGAATGCTTTTTTTTTATAGGTATCAGCATTATGGACAACTATTTGATGCATTTAAGAAAGTTATGTGTTGTCGGTAAGGTTGTAACAGTACATCTTTTAGTATTTGGATTTTTCAGTTCAGAACTTGGACAGAATTCCCACACGAAACATACAGGAATACCTCAATAAAGTAGAATGTCATGGAAAAGTTACTTTATTTCAGAGGTTAAATTAAATCTTTTCAAGAAGTGAAACTCATATAGAGTCACAACATACAAAGTGACACTTTTTTTTAAATCATTTTGATGATTTTATCTTACAGCTAATAAAAAAAAAAATTCACCGTCTCAAAAACTTCAAATAATACATAAAACAATCAACATTACGGTAGGAATCGGCCTTCTGAAAAGTATTTTGTGTTTAATGAATTTATATGATACATTAGTTTCACTTTTCAACTGAACTACTGTACATAAAATAAATGGACTTTTCTATGATAATCTGATTTATTTTGATGCACTTGTATAAGATAAGGGACAGGAATTGACACTATTAATGTTGCACATGACTAAAAATAAATATCCAAATTGTTAAACAATAATATGATATACAATTGTATTCTATATCAAATTTGGCAGCAGAGACATTTGGCGATATTTAACCCTAATCCTAAAAAAAAAAATTTTTTCTTTAAAAGATTACTTCGGGACAATGGTGAACAATAAAACTGAGATTTTGTAACACAGTAACACAGAGAAAGTGTAAATAAATAAATAAATAAAATAATATCCTGAATCTGCACAGTTCTCCGAGATGGAGGAGGTGTGCAAGTATGAAGGTGTACAATTTGGCGATCCTTTTGCCCTTAGCAGATGCCTGAGTGCCATTCTAGTCCTTTTATTTAATTTATTTGTTTTTCCAAAGCTGTTTGCAGTAGCGCTAACACTTTGAGTACCTTCCAAATAGGGGCTCATCATTGCGTTCGCCTCACTTTGTCTGGTGTACTTCCACGATGAGAGGAAAGACGAGCGAGTCTTACTGAAGTGTGGACCAGAGAGCAAAAGATGGTGCTGACATGCAGGAGAAATACACACGAGGCTAATAGACATATCAGCGCTCTGCTTTGGCGGGCGGACGACAGCCTCGCTCGCTGTTTGGCGTACGAAGAGCGGTGACAAGCAGAGATTAAATTGCACGCACTCGCATTATGCCGACGCTTATGTCGACGCCCTCCTTGGAGAAGGAAGGCGAGCCTGCCAAACGAATGGATGTCACCTGCACTCGGCTCTCTTGGAGGTCTCTAGAAAGTTAGAACAATTAGAAGATTGAACAGAAGGGACTGGAGCGTCAGGAAATAGCCAAAAGCTTCTGAATGGATGTGGGGGGTCGGGGGGTTCACTGCCCCACTTGGCTCCAATGCAAGCGGACTATACTCTTTACCCGCTGGACACTGCAATAGAAGTCAACAACAGTGACCCACCAGCAACAGGTGACCATTTGCACTAAAGAGATCTTTTTTTATATATTGTTCACCCCTCCCACATGCTTTCAACACATTTAAAAGAAATACAAATAAAAAAAATTTTTTAAACACACTGTAAACACACAGCCTGGTGGGATGGCGTGTGATGTCGGCGAGTTTGCGTCCGAGTGCCTAGATGTGAGCTGCGGCTGAATTTATAATTCCATCCACCTTGTCCAAGGCCCCAGTTCCATCTGAAGAATAGCACGATGCTCCTCTCACCATGTTCTTTTAAAGATGTTGGGTTTACACCAAACATAACTTCTGGAATTATGGTCCAAAAGTTGACCCTTGGTTTCATCAGACCATTTTCCCACGTTTTTGGGAGAGTTTCATTAAGATTAGATTAAGATTAGATTTCTTGTTCAATTGAGTTGTACAGGTTACAGACCACATTCATTAAAATAATTTAGATGTTGAAGAATGTTAAAAGAAAAAGGAAAGTTTTGAAATGAAATACCTTGTTCTCATTTTTTTTTTTTTGTACATCATAAAAACCAGACATTTGAACAGGGGTGTGTAGACTTTATATACACTGTTTATATTGTGGCCCCGATTTAATTTATATTTGTCCTCCATGTCATGTTTGGGGCTTCTTACGTTGTTGTGTTAAAAGTTATCATATTTGATGCATATATCTAATATTGCAGCTATGACTGGGACAAGGGAGGCAGTGTTTTCATTTGCAGATGTCAGGAGGGAAATGAGGCCTGGGGGCTCTCGGATCTGCATCCTCCCTCTTTAGCCAAGCGGCACAACTCCCATCTTGGCACGTGTGTGTGCGTGCGTGCGTGCGTGTGTGTGTGTTCTATTCACATTCATGTAAGAAGGAGTTGCAAGGGGGGGGTCTGCCTCAAGGCTGCCAGTGCACTGGGGCTTCACCGGAGAGGCAGAGGAGGGGAAAGGGGGGCGGGGGGCACACATCCCTGAGCGCTTCCGAGCTTTATCGGAGTTGAAATGATTTTTAGCACTCCGTTTTAGAGCGGAAACCTCGCAGCGATGTCACCCTACACGCTTGTCACCTTCCTCTGCCTTAATCCTCCTCTTCTTCCCTTCACCTTATCCCTGCCTCCTTTCATTTTCACTTGCACCCTTCTTATAGGACGCTTAATGTAGCCTTTGTTATGACAGTCTCAGAGAACAGTTGTATTCGTAACGATATGACAACACTGGCAGAAAGGTACATACATTCATTTGTACATACAATAAAATAGTTATTGGATCTAATTTGTGGTCAAATAAAAGGCAAACTGACATTACTAGTATAACCTAATTTTTTTTAACCCCTTTTACTGCATGTATTGCTGTATAAACATGCCGAATCATAAACAAAAGATGGTCGATGGGACAGGTTGTGGTTGTTTACGCCCATATATATTTCCATTATTTTGGAACATGCAGCTTTTTATTAGATTTTGTACAAAGTGTAGCAAATGCTGAGGAGTGCAGCTAACTGGGTGTCCCCCCGACAAAATTGGCATCGTTTCATAGTCTAATACAGACAATTTTCATTCAAATGAGCTCATATTTTAACAAGACACAATAAAACTACAAATTCAATATTTTTTTTAGGGTGAAGTGAGTATACAAGCTACGGGTTGAACGACGAAAGACTTTTTGTAGTCGACGCCAATGTGACGAAGCGAGATTCGAAGTCGATTAATCGATGACGTCATTAATAGTTTTTTCGGGACATTTCACGTGAAGACATTCCGACGGAGAGGCACACAAACAAATAAAAACAAATAATTAAAAACAATAGCTTTTTCAGGACATTTCACGTAAAGGCATTTCGATGGACAGGCATACAAACAAATAATTAAAAACTTACCATTACGCTGGCCAGTCTCATTTTGTTTTCCATAGCTTGGCAGAAAATAAATTTAAAAATATGTGTTTGAGGATATACTTGCAAATTTTTCAAGTGACCATGCTTACCGGTCTCATTTTTGGTAAAATATTTCCACAGGCTTGTAGCACACGCCAGCTGTATACACAGATGTCAGTATTATAAAAGCAACAAGTGTGATGTTGTTGGTGAGTATTGTATTGTATCATACAACTTCTATGATGAATAAAGTTCTTGTCATCACACAGTTGCACATTATTGAACATAACTTTCTGGTGACAAAGATGGGAGCTTAATTTCATGCCGCTTGCTGCCCTCATTCCACGACTGCACTCCCATAGCCCCGCTGCTGCTTACAGTGTGTGAATATTTTAAGACGAGTTGTTAGCAGAATAGCTGAGGCCAGTGAAGCTAACCGCTATTCTCATCCACCACCAGCTTATTTTCGTACTCTCTGTCCCCGCACATTGTATGACAACTACGTCGCCTTGTTGGCTGGATATTTCGCTGCTCCACAGAACGTTATAGTCTGGCGATGGCAGCAGACAGATGAGGAGAAATGTTCTCTGTAAATTGGTCAATTGGAAGATGAGATGCCAAAAAAAACAACAACATGCTACAAAGGAATTTAGAAAGGACACAATGTGAAACTGTCCTTGTGCATCATAAATACCTTTTTAAAGAACAAGGCACTGTTTCATTGGCTGAGATGATGATGATGTCAGCCAATGTCATACAAGTTGGTATGTGGTCACGCGCTACTGTGAAACCCGCCTAAATCTACACGAACCACTGATATTAAGTGGAGTTCCATTGCATTATCCTAGCAGGAGGCAGGACGTGCACCATGGTGAGGAAAGTCTACTAGCTCTCACCAACCATACGTCCGCCGCAATCTGAGCCATTAGCACACTGGGTGGATGGCGGAGATGCTACCTTTGTTACTTCCCCTCCTCTTGTTACCCAGGCCCAAGCAAACCCTCAAGAGCCCCACCGGATCCACCTTGGCTGTCATGCAGGGAAATAAATGGTGTTACAAGGAAAGCTTTCTAGCTGAACTTAACTGCATTACAAGAACAAGTCAGACACCCTGCAAGGGGATATAGAGGGGAGCGAGGAGAGGGAAAGAATGGAAGGGCAGGGCTAAACTGAATGGTCTGCTGAGAAGTTCGAATAAAAGAAAAAGGCCTGGAGAAAGAGCACCCACGGAAGTCAACGAAGGTCCACCCTCGAGGTGGCGAAAGGTTATCTTTTGTTTCGCAGTGGGGGCAGCTCTGCTAAAGAAACCTCCTAGGTCACCTGACCAGGACTTAGTGCAAGTCTGTCGTAGTCAGTCCAGTATTTTGATTATAATGTAATTGGTTATTTTAGTTATTTAGTAAAAACTGTTACCTGGATCATAACTGACCTTTTCCCGCCAAGTACCTGGCCATGCAGTTGACATTTTAGAGCATCTTAGGCCTGCCGCACATCGAGCGACGCGGACGAAAGCGATTGAACTGTCGCACAGTGTGCAGGGTTCTCCCACTTGTTTCCATGAAGTAGCGACCATCTTTTGAATGGCCTGGTGAACGGCGTCTAAACATTGTGCAGATGTCAGGGGCCGTATACATATATATATATATATATATATATTTCATTTTTAAACAATAATGCTCAACTATCTGTGGCTAGAAAGCAAAGTATGGAGAGCCTGTTGCCGAAATACAGGCGTACAGTCACTGAACAGGCTAATTGATGCTTGCTGACAGCCTCTCAAAATATCTGCGCTCTTTCCTATATTGTCACCGGTTTGCTGTCTTTCTGGCAACTTGGCCAATGGTGATAAGAGGGGTAGGGGTTGGAGGAGTAGTATACGAGTTGGATTTTTTTTTCTTGGGCGATGACAACCGTTCATTTTTACAGTAAAGATTTTACTGATCGACCACCACTTCGTTTGATCGTCAAAGCAGACACAACAGTATATTGTCTGCCTTTTCACTGTTGCAGGAGTGCGTTTGGTGAATTCACTGACGCTGACGGTGAGGATTCAAGGCTGCTCGTCAGCTAGCGTCAGCGGGTGCCTGTTCAGATGGGCATGCATACCACTTGCTCTTTTGTTATATTGGAGGATAGACTTGCATATTTTGCAAGTGACCATGCTACCGGTCTCATTAGTAGTAACATATTGCAACACGCTTGGGGGGTTAGCTGTGCTACCTCACCACCCTTTGATTTCAGCGAGGTGCCCATGTAGTTGCCAAAACACGTGATTGCTGATTAATCGTCATTGGGCAGTGGTAAAGTCAACACGTCAACTAGTCAGTTCAGCCCCTAGTGGTGATCGGGGTGGTATTAGATGTGGTAGTAGTAGTAGTTGTGGTAATGTAGGAGGAGTATTGGTGGTGATGGTATTTTTTTTTTTAATTTACAGGATAAATAATTATATAAACAAAATCTCTCAACCTGCTTTTTTTTTTCACATAATGTTAAGGCACTCTCCCATTCAATTGCGGTGAGAACGCGCACACATCAAAAGCCTCTCTCTGGGTGATCTTGTTATTGTCGACCAAACAACGGCGGACAGACTCTCCATACAATGGCACATAGGAAGTAGGACGTGCTCGGGTAGCCTAAGGACGCACACATTCTCACACCGGCCTCCATTCGGGTCCTCCGCATCTCGGCGGGACCCCCGTTATCCATAAAGCCCACAGGCAGATCACTGGCTCCCCAGGGCGGGCCGTGGCTGTGATGAGTCTATTCAATGATTGTTTGAGCACAGCTAGCATGTAGTGTGGCTAAGCACAGCCCATTTCCTCATTGCCCCCATGCCTCTTTTCATTCGCCCAGGTAGGGAGGGTCTTCACTGAGGACATGGAGGTTGGACTTCTTCCAGATACGTCATTGTGGAAAATGTTTCAAGACAAGACTTTTAGACAATGAGTTTTTACTTTAGACTGTTGAGGCAAAAATAGGAAGAAAAATTACTGCTCTAGACCTCATGTAGCAAAATAAACCTGATGCTGGTGAAGAAAAATATACGTACAGTATATTCCTGCTTCAGTCCAACAGTAAGCATTCCCTGCCTGTGTACTGTCTTAAAGTGAATTCTCCTTTGTTGAATGGACACAGGCACATGAAAGTGGCAAAAGTTCAAGCAATTGTGTATTTTTTTTTACATTTTTAAATGTACATATAGATAATTTTTAGGAAACTCCGTTTTTTTTCTTTTCTAAGTACTGTACATGTTTGAAGATAATTGGAACATGCAAAGACTGACAACTATGTAGTACTGAATTGCGGGGATAATGTGTTAAAATGTTCTTCACCATTTCAGTCTTCCTGATTTCGTGGAGCGTGGCTGAAACAGCGCCATACGATGCACTTCAGAGTGTGGCATACGTCGCCCCTATCCCACTCTACAGGAACTTTTGCTTTCATTCGCATCAGCAGTTATCTGGCACAGCTGCACTGCGCAGTTAGATAGCTAGCTACGGGTACACCCCAAAAATAATTTTTGCCCTTCTGATAGTCAGATGGTATTTCTGCTTTAGGGTACCCCGTGAGTGTGCGCACGTCACGCAGAAAAAGACAGACGTTGACAGCCAGCGTGTGGACCGGGGCTTCGAGGTAGTGTGGCTGCTTTAGAGCGCCTCATTGTCGCAGTGTGGAAAAGCCCCACGACGACCCGCTGAGATATATTCCAGCCAACGGAGGCTTTAAGTGAGTAAATGTTCGCAGCTCAAACATGTAGGCTTAAAAAGGATGCTAAAGGCGTCCATTTTTCATGGCCGTAGAACTGAGGTTTAATTGACAGTTGAGTGGGGTGTGCTTTCCGTGCATTTAGTGGACACGCCCACAATGTGAGTGAAAAACAGCTTGATTTTTTATAATTTTGAAGACTTATAATTGGTATGATTTTTATAATCCTTCAACACTCTTTTCTGTGGTGTGTCAAATTTAGAAGACATTTATTTTCACTTTACAGTCACTTTAAATTGAGAAATTCCAATTATTTGGAGATTTTTCAAATTTATAAAATTAGGAAAAAAGCAAATATTTATATTGTATAATAATTTAAAATATAATTACATAATTATAAATAAACAAAATAATTAAGTGTCCTTGGGTCACTTAAGAGGTGTGCTATAGGTACAAGTTAATTAATAATAAAAATTACATTCTAATTATTAAAATCTTTTTATTATGTATTTTTGTTTTTATATACATGACTAAACATGTCCCCGCCATATGCTCAAATTTACATATGTTGAAAAAAAAATTCCAAAAATAACTGTGTATATATTTACATCATCAGACAATAAAACTGAGAATACAGCAGCAGTGAATGACTACATTATACTTATACTACATTATACTATATCTGCAGATGAGTGTAGACAGCAGCAGGAATACTCAGCAGAAAATTATTACTGAAAGTAATAATGTTGTCATTCCTCTATTTCTTTGAGTTGCTGTGGTAGGTAGGGACAGCAGACATAAGCAAACAATAGACAACTGTCAGGGCCTTGAGATGAGTGGGAAGGGGGCGCGCACACACACACACACCCACACCCACACACCCACACACACGGCACGGGTCAGTAATTGAGTGGGAGGAATACTGGCTCTCCCTTTCTGTTTGCCTGCTCCTCCCCCCCCCATCGCTGGTTTGTTGGCTTTCCCTCCCACTTACACTCATCATCCTGCAAAACAAGACCAATTTGTTGCCACCAGTTACCAGCAGCAGCCAAGACAAAGTCAGCTGTCAGTCAGAGCGGCCGGGGCGTGTGATTGGTCTGGGCACCAGTTGGAAAGAACAGCATTTTTTGGCATTTCTACTACAGGAGTGGGACAAAATATCGATACAGTGTGGATTAAGCAGCATCAAATATTGATATTGATTCCGTCTGAAAAAAAACAAAACAAAAAGTATGTGCATCAATAATATCCCATGCGTTTTAACATTCTTTTTATTGGACATTAATAATATCCAAACAAAAAAACATTTACTATTGTATACTTAACACATGTAACTCCAAATAAAAAAAAAATCCATGCAAAAAAAAAAACATGCATCTTAAAATTTTGTCTAAATCTAAAAAAAAAAAAAAAAAAAAATGACGAAAATATATGACATGTAATCTCTAATTTCTCTTAATGGTTTCATTGCTTCAGTCTAAGGAAAATTTTAATTGGACATCAACTGATATTTGATTTCTTAAATTTTTGATTATACATATACAATAAACGTCCCTTCCTTGCAGGGGACAGACATATCTGAGATAGGTGCACGATGAGCCTCAATGTAGCAGGGAAACACTATAGTTGTAGATGGGTTACATCGAAAATACTGATTATTACTAAATTGCTGTATGCTCACTTTATCGTTGATAGGATATCATGAGTTACTATGTAATTGCCTACCTTAATTTATACGTACTGGATTGTCAAACGTAGCTAAGGGTACCAAAATACTATACAACACCACTTTTTAGCACACCCCCATCGGGGTGTCAACCATAAGGGTACCTAAAGCAGCAAGGTTTAAGAGAGTTTTAGGTCCTAAATTGCAGGAAAACGTGCACAAATTCTACAAAAAAGTACCTTCAATTTAAAAAAAAAAAAAAAAAAAAAAAAAAGCAATAAAAGATATACAGAATGAAACTGTATTGGAGCTGCCCATATCAGGCAATACACTGAGATTAGGCATCACAGTGCTGAGAAAGAGAAAGAACCATGTGAATAGTGAACGGCTAGATATCATCCGTTCATTTTAAGGAGCGGGTGTCGCGATTGAGCGTTCTACGCTGTGAATGAATACACTTGTGTGTGTGTGTGTGTGTGTGTGTGTGCGTGTGTGCACGCGTGTGTGCGTGTTTGCATTGTGGCCCTCGCAAACACTTTGACACAAAATAAACACAGCTCAATCTCCCAGCCTGTGATTGCCACGCCGGCGTCAAGATAAGTCGTGGCAGGCCAGTTGGCGGGCAACCGTGACCATACCCTCGCTTCACAAAGAAGAAGAAATAAAGACACGGGGAATCAGCGTCAACGCACTTTCCACCATGATGTTCTACCTACTACTAAACGCTACTACAATGCAAACTAGAACTAGCAGACATTTCAACAGCTTCTTTCCTCTTGCGATCAACTTCTTAAACACCTAACCTACAATTCCATTGCAACATGCTGGCAATTTTTTGTCACATTTCTGTCGGGCCAATTATATATTACTCGTGGACTCGCTGTAGTAGTCTCGCCGCGCTACACTATTTGCATATCTGTTGTTGACCAATACTGGCCACTCATGTCAGAGTAGCATCTGCTCCATTTGCGCACTGACTGAGGAGTATCTGCAACATTTGCACAATCAACATTGTCCCAGATTATCGCACTACTCACTTGAAGTCTCGGCGCCATTTGCACAATGGTCAATGCACTGGACTATTGCAATATTAGTCATTCGAAATGCTCTAAGTGCTAGAGGACTCTTCATCTTTTTGCACAATTGTCCAAAAATATTTTGAAAACATTTCCGGCATTACCAGATAACAAGCAAACCTTTATTGCTCAGTGAGTGTTTTTGTTTTTTGTCAATGTCTTTATGTCTCAAAAGTGTTCTCTGTCCAATTACCGGAGACAAATTCCTTGTGTTTTATGGACATACTTGGCAAATAAAGATAATTCTGATTCTGATTCTGACTACATTCTCACAAATAGGCCTGTCACGATAACAATTTTTTAAGACGATATAGTTTCCCCCAAAAAATCACGATAAACAATGCATATATTTTTTAATGCCTCTGAAATCATGAAAAATAAGGCCCACCCTTATTAATATTTATGATTTATTTTATTGTATTGCTTTTAAATCAGTATTGTTATTATTATTGTAATTTCCTTTCTTGTTTCTCTATTAAATTGCTTTTCTTTACACTGTGATGTGGATCCCCCTGAGTCTGAATACAAATGGAATTTCATTCGGTTTTACAGGGATGCAATATTCCTTTTGCCAAACTGTTCAGAAGCACATTTTTGCCATTCGGAATAGAGCCGGGAAAAGTTCTGTCTGTGCATGCTTCGTCTTGACGTAAATGTGAGGTGACGTCATCGTTTACTCATGGCGTAAATATGGTGGCTCCTGATGGAGCTCCTATGCAACGGAGACCTTGTTTTTCACTACTTATAAGTTGTTTTTAATCAAGCGTTTTTTTTTTTCTTTTAAAACAAATGTATAAAAACAATCCCAACTACTGTGCTGACTAGACGACGGATCTCCAGCTTGATGAATGACGTGATGTTCACGACGAAGTGCGCATTGTCTCACGGCTGTTCCGATTAAATGTAGTGCACATCATGTATACACCCGATCAGAATATATGACATCACATGTAAACAGTTGACCAGAGATCGGCAATCGGAATGACAAAAAAAGACTACGGACTACCCGGCTACTGTGTGGTTGGTCCGCTGAAGGCGAGCCCTTAAAATATACGTTGACGTTTGCGGTAGTCAACACCTGGCTGTATAATGTGTACCATTGAAGTTATGCTTAATAAACAGTTAACGTTTCTGTGTTTGTGTTAATTGGGGTCTAACACACACTATAACATGGAGCGAAGCGCTGATGTTTTAAACGGCATTGCCGCGGTGGAGCAAGCTGTTTAGCTCAACTCGCTAGCTCGTAGGCTAGCCATTTCGCTCGCGAGCCAGCTCGTTAGATAGTGATGACAAACAGTTAACTTTCCCTTAAGTGTCTCTGTTGTGTGAATCCACGCGTTGCATATGGAGCAAGGCTGTGGAATGTGGAGTATTGGAGGTAGCCAACACCGGGAAGAGTGTACCGGTCCGCCGGCGTTCCATGAGCCCACTAGCGGCTAATGACACAGCCGTCCAAGTCTGTCGGCTCTCTGTGTGATCTGCACGACGCCTCACCTAAATCAAATGACAGTTTATCGAGTCCGTAAAAACTATCGTGTCCAGAAATTATCGTCATAACTAATTAATATGATAGAAATTGGACACAAAGTTTTAATTATGTCTGAAAAAGGACCCCTTTTTGATTTTTAATATATTTCTAGACTCTTCGTATTTTCGTGCCATATCAGATGTAACATCTGGATCCTCGATGGAGTAGTAATATTTTAATATCACAGTTTACGTAACCTTTAGACACAATTACACTATAGTCTCTTTTTTTAGTCAGCCAATTTATTTATCTACGTACTATACTCCGCAAATCACGGTTCTGCTGTAAAATAAACATTGACATTACATCATTTATAACAACTTGAATCTTTCTTCACAAGAAAAAGTAACAAAGTTTGTCTTCTTTTTAGGAAACGAACAACCCTTTGAACATTATATATAATCTACTGTATCGAGTGGATATAAAGGCTATGCCCCCCACCCACCCCACCCAAATGCCAGGCTTTTGTGATAAAAAAAAACAAAAAAAAAACAGACCAAAATAAATCACTTCAAAAGCATTTCCACCGTTAATGTGACCAAAAACCTGTACACCTCGATTAAAAAATAAAAAAATAAAAATGTCCACACCCTTTTATAACTCGGGATGTGGCTGTGTTTAGAATCAATCAATCACATTCAAACTAATTCAGCACACACATGCCACCATTTAAAGTGCCTCTAATTAACTCCAAAATAAAGCTGAGCTGTTCTAGTAGGCTTTCAACATCTTTCAGCACAAGGCATGTTCTGCAGAGACCTCCCACAGCGTCAGGGGGATCTCGTTCTATTTATTGCATTGCATCTACTGCATCCACGTACTCTACTTATCTATCTATCTATCTATAGCTTTTCAAGCACCATATTCAAGTAAGCCTGCAAAAGTGTCACTTTTTTACTCATTACAGTGCATCTCCTTTTGTATAAAATCTTTGACTAAATGATGTGGTGTGATAACCTGCAGGTTGATCTGTGGTTTTCATCCCTATATGCGTCAAAAAGTGAACTTTCACCTCTCTCATTCACCAAAATTGGATGTCATTAGAAGCTGAATTTTACACACAGCATCTTTATAAACAATAGGTTTAGTGCAGCTCCTCAGAGCGGGCGCATACAATGAGTGTGACGTCAGCGTCTAAGTGGGCCAGGGCTCGATCAGTCAGAGGATCTGTTGGGCTCGTAACCTGCGGCGACAGGTCCTTAACGCGCCGCGTGGACAGAGCCGTAACAGATGCCCGGCTAAGTGCCTGATTAAAACTTAATGTGCAGAACGAGCAGCGCAGAAGCGTGTGCCGCTCGTGGCATGTGTGTGTGTGTGTGTGTGTGTCACACACAGGAGATGGGCGCCAGCCCGCCAGCGAGCAAGGGGGCAATGCCAGCTGCTTCTCTCCCCAGAGACGGAGCCCTGGAGCTGGGCGGCGAGGCAGCATAGTCAATTCTAGTCTCTATGGGGGCCCCGCCACGCAGTCACAACACACAAGTGGCATATGTGACGTGATCTTGTTGTACCTACCGACACACATGATGCTCTGGCCTTTCAACAAACGTCAGAGCAAACACTTAGCCAACATGCCCAAAATATACTTTTACTGCTCAAACAGAGAGCTGAGAATACATACCTCCAGAGGAAAAATGCCCACCTCCTTCACTTAGAATTGTGTTATATGGTACATAACACGAAAGATTACAGTGAGCAGACAAGGACCTAGCTGTTTGTAAAGCTGTTCCGCGTTTACTAAAATTAAACTGATACAAAAACAATCGTAAAATGAGTCAAGTTTCAAATGAGGACTGTGTAGTTTTCACAACAACAACAAAAAAATCCAGAATGCAAAAACTGAATGGTTTTTAGAAAATGTGTACATTTTGAGGTGTGCCAGTAAATAAAAATGTAAATTCTTATATCAAATGATGGGCTTGTACAAACTAAAGTAACATACAGTACCGTCCTTCTGGTTATTCAATATATACGTAAATGTAATCATTTAACATGCTCCAACATGAGTGGAACATTTTTAAAAGAATGTTGGTCTTTCTTGGGGACTGTTGAGTAAAAAGCTCTTTAAAAGTAAATCCAAATATTCTTCCATGGAATCTATCTACAAGGGGTTCTCGTTCTGTTCCTCCAGCAGTGAGGTAAAAAGTTGGAATGTGGCATGGTCACTAACTAGGTCACTAACCTATGCTCACGCAGTGGCGAAGTAATAATTACAGTAGACACTATTTGTATGAAAACAGTTCCAGGCCTCCAATCTGAAAATACGAAAAACAGTAATTGTAAATAAAGTAAATGTAACAATTATAGAGTAAGTATTTGTTTCAAAACCCTTCTATGGCATAAACATAAAACAATCAAGTAAATATGAAATTCTTTTTTCATTCTGGTGCATTTAAAACATATTCCAGGAAAGGCGGATCGAAGTGCGTTTGTGCCTGGTGTGCGCCCAGGAGGTACAAGCAGCTTTGTGGGTCAACAAGCCAACAGCCGATAATTTTGAACATTTCATCTGCCTATCATCCGCTGCGTCATTGCTCTGCAAACCGTCTTTCACCACCCATCCAACATCTCTAGCAGCAGTCCTCTCTCGCTGATTATGCCGTCAATACGGCGGGGATGAGAAGAGCTGACAATTGACCAGGCTGGATCAATATCAGCTAATAAGCATGTCAGGAGAGAGGAGAAAAGAGCAAGGAATCGACTGAGCAAGAATGTGACGGAGGCAGAGAAAGGAAGGGGACGGGAGGCTTGATCCAATTGGACCGCTGGTTGTGCGGAGGTGTAAGTGGGAAGATTGGTCTGTTATTGCTGGTTTAATGTTAGGCAATCAGAGGCCTAGTGGTAGAGATATCAACAAACATCCATCAAATTGCCCCTTCTTCATCGTGATACCACCTCCTCCGCCTGACCCCGACAAACAATACAACACAACAAAGAGAGCAGAGCTACGTCGGCGCCATGGAAAAAAACAAACGGGAAGTTGAATAGGCTGACTTGCATTCACCGCACGAGTCAAGAGAAAACACACTTGTTTGGGTTTTGTTTGTGACACCGAGAGACGGTCTCTTATTTAATATTCCTGCCTGCGTCCCGCCATGATCTCCCTCCTTCCCCCAGTAGACGAGCATGCTGTTGTTGACGCTGATATAATAACACAGTCAGGTGTCTGTCTGCCAATTCTCTGTCATTTGGACTTTTGCCGAAATCACCATCTATTTTTCTTTTCTTTCCATGCGTCTCTCTCGTCCACGCCGCTCCATTTTCCTTCTCTTACTCCCGGAGGTGTAATTTTCTCTCGCTCAAATCACCTTCCCCCGTGGCCCCGATACACCACGATTGTCAGCGTTGTATGGATACTGATAAATCCTTCTGGGGTGTAAAACCACTAGCGTGAGTGGCGCCAGACAGTCAAAACTACTACGAATAATTCTACACATTATTAAAGAGCAGTGGGAAGATAAAGGAGGGATGAGAAGCGCTTTGACTAACTGCCTCATTTGACTGACTGACTGAGATCAACATGAGACTCTTTAGACCGACATCATTTTCTCCATTTCTCTTTTTTCCTTTTCAGAAAATAAATGTATAGAAAAGGGCAGCACGGCGCCGCAGTGTTAGCCCGCCTGACTCACAGTCGAGAGGTTCTGGGTTCAAATCTCGGCTCTGCCCTTCCCATGTGGAGTTTGCATGTTCTCCCCGTGCTTGTGTGGTTTTCCTTCGGGTACTCTGGCTTCCTCCCACATTCCAAAAAGAGAAGACAAAGTTGTTCATTGGTGTGCGTATGAGTGTAACTGCTTGTTTGTTTATACGCGCCAGCAATTGGCTTGCGAGCAGTTCAGGGTTTCCTTTCACCCAAAGTCAGCTGGGGTAAGCGCTGTGGAAAATGGATGGATGGGAAGATGGCTTCCCATCCAGACTTGTTTTCACATTAATATATTAGAAAATCACACACAAAAATAAAAAGTGCGCTCCTACACTGGGCTATTTTCCAGCAACATGGGCAATATGCTACACAGTGAACCCCTGCATATTCACGGTTTAGCCTTCGCAAATTCGCCTATTTGAAGATTTATTTAGGGAACATATCCTCTGTTATTTGCAGTTTTTCATCTATAAACAATATTCAAAAATGTGTGCGTCTTTCATGGACATGTCTAATTAACTAACCAACTTTGGTGAAAGCAAGCTGTTCGTATTTGGTAGGATGAGCAGGTTGGTGTGTCGCGAGCATATGGGGTCGCATGTCATACTGTTCAACTGATTCAGTAAGTGTGTGTGTGTACTGGGTCCATGCCAACCTGCCTAAAGACAACAGCGGACAGAGTTAACACTAAAAAACACTGTAACATATGCCAGATGTCCAACACACAAACCCAGGCATGCCTAATGTGTTATTTCCATGTTAATGCAATGCCTCTCCGTCACCCCGACAGCAGGGATGACTGACAGGGGAGGGGAAAGGTTGCCGGAAAAGAGAGGGGGTAAACAAGTGCAGAGATATCCTCGAGCAAATGCATCTTGTTAACCTCTACACCCGCACAACAGTAGATAAAGTACAACAATTCCCTCACATACACCAAATAAATAAGCAAAGGTGTGTGCTCGCGTTTCCTCCACCAAACACCAAGCGGTTTAGAATATTAAAAACAAACAGAGAAATGACTTGTGGCGAAAAATTATACAGGTGCTGATTACATCTGAACCCTGACCTCTGCTTTCAAAAAGCGCACCCCCGCCGTACCCCTTTCAATCATGCCCACGCACACCCTCAAGCTTGTTTTTGAACTTTTCGACACGCTCTGCAAAAGTCTCGTCATCTTTACTCGTTTCATTAAAGATGAGACAAGAGTAAACGAGGAAGAAAGCAAATGTTTGTTGTGATTCTTCAAAATTGGGATTTATACTTAAAAAAACACACACACATACATGATGAGAGAAAGAATTATCTCATTCATTGACATGACTACACAGAAACTGTAAATAGTCCCTGAGAAAAACCGGTCTGTGATTGGGGCTGATGGGAGATAAGGGCTCTGCAGCCCCAGTTGTGTCGTCGCGACTCGTTGACAGGCTGACGCTGCACGCTGTTATCGCTGGGATTTTGTTTGTCTTTGATTCAGAGTGCAAATTTGACTAATGTGCTGATGTATTTCCTGACAAATAATGTGGAGAAGTGCACTGCATCCTCATCATCCGGCAGGTGCTTCTAGTATTTTGGACCCCCCCAAAGAAATCAACATTGAGAAATGCTGAACACAACAATATCAATCAGTTATTATGATAATGCCTTCCTAGCAGTACACTTCAGTTTGGTTTGCTATGGGGCGCACTTTGTTTTGCGTTTCCAATACAAAAATCACCATTTCTCTTCCACTGGGGATTCTGTGTCCAGTGCTACAGTGCATAAAAAGGAGACCTAGACACACTCCAATCTGTTTAATGGTTGACAGCGACAAAACTTTAGCAAAGAGGGAAAAAAAAGTTGTTAAAATGACACTTTATAGCAGCCTACCGATGGGGTATCGACACTTATGTTAGTAGGACATCATAAAATTGGTTTAGCTGCCCGCATTCTAAGAATGGCCAACAAATGTGCACAGTGGAAGCGCTGAAGTTGAGCACCCAGGCAGTTGTACACTTTTGAAAATGCTATTTTGAACAAAAAAATTGCAATGTTATTATGTTGTTTCAAAGCCATTTGGTGTTAGACCACCATAAAACGAATCTATTATATAAAACTATGTAGTACGCATGTCTCTGTCCTGGTAACTGAGTACAATGAACTAAGTTGACAATATTAGAGAAGAAATGAATAATGTGTACAGTTTTAACTGCACCATTAACAGTGACTTACTGTTTTATATACAGCGGTAAACTTATTTGTACACTTCTATAGCGGTTAATAAAAGTTCTATAATGGTGACAGTCAGACTTGATTAAATGGCCATTATTTCCTATGATGAAATAGGCATTGTAAATTCAAACAAACCTCAGCTGTTCAACAAGTGACAACTGAGTGAACATTTTCTATGCACCCTAAGCTTGCTCAACCACAAAAAAAACCTGTTAAAATTGTTGAGTCACACAGAGGAAAAGTGCTGAGACACTGTTAGGCTGTGTCACACCCCTGCGAGGTTGTCGACCAAGACAGGATAAAAGGAGGGAATAAATTAGGGGGCGACAGACACTCTCCCTGCCACCGTGCAGTCTGTCTTCCAGTGCTGTGATATCAGCTTTTCTGTCATTAAAACATCCTGAGATGAGAAAATACAGTCTTCTGGTAGTAATGGTGGTAATGTTAGTAAAGCAGACATAAGAGAAAAAGATCCGGTGGAAGTTCGGACGGAATTACACATTGTTCTAAGCAGAAGATAATTGATGGTTGACCTCTGTAGGCGTTTACTTTTTCATTCAGAGCGCTGCCATTATGCGGAGTTATGCAAGGCTCGAAATAAGAGGATTCAAAGACATTGAAAAGCAAAACTTCGAATCACCGATCGAGCTTGGCGGTGGCGGACCTTGCGGGTTCGTGCCGAGATCTGCCGCCACCCCGGCGGCAAGGTGGTCGACTCGGTTCCGTTAAGGAGCAGAGGTCCTAGCCCAATTGGGCGTGTGAGTCATCCTCAGCCGGGGCTGAGGGGCACGAGGCTTTCAAAAATCGACATTTATGTTTTCCCACTGAGCCGCACTTGGTGGACAAGGAGCAGGTTGAACAAACTCTGTGCTCGTCGAACTTACATCGCTGGTTCAGCCCGGCAAGGAGGCGCGGCGTCGGACTCGATCGCAAAGCCCGCCGCAGAGAGGTCTGCAAGCTCTACCGCTGACCCATTCGGTCCCGCTGAGGAACGGAGGTCCGAGCCTTAGCGGCCGTGTGCGTCTTGCTCTGCTGTGCCAGAGTATACAAACACCGGTGTGACCTTCCGTTCACAAATAAATATTTGCAATGTAGGATCTGTTTTTTTTCCTCTAAAGCTGGAGAACTTGCATGAACATGAAGAAAAATGCAATCGCCTGAATGCCAAAACATTAGAAAAACTTGTCTTTTTGAATAAATAAATATATAAATAAATGTAGACACCTGCAGACGACTATAGATGTGATTTCTTGTTCTCAACTTTGTAGTGGAACTGTATAAGGCTTCAGACTCATGTCCCTATTGCATTTTCCAGCTGACAAATCACATCTATAGTCATCTGCAAGCTTCTGTTGCACAATCTATTTTGGTATGTCATCTCAATAAAATAGAATAAATATATTCTAATTGATTGAAATGTGCCTGTATATAATAAAACTCCCTACCTCAAAGAGTGTCTGCAGCCAGGCTGGCATTGCAAATGAGTATCAGTTCCAATTGCCTCACCTGGATAAAGGCTTAGGTTTCAAAGGTATCAAAAATATTATAAATTTAGATTAAGGTACACAGTAAAATAAGAAATTGAAAGCTTGAAATACCAGCATTTTTTAGATCCAGGAGATGTCAGTAATGAGCAACATCATTTGCTTACGCTACAATGAACTAATAAATCTGACTGAACACTGACCACATGGGCCACAGCAACCTTTTGCTACCAGGAACCCCTTCTACGAGGAACTCAAGGTTCCTGGGCTTGTTGGTGGAAAAGCCCCGAGAGATGGTTTCTTTCACACCTCTTTCAAACCAGCAGTCCTCACTTTTCAGAATTAGGACACTGGTAACCACAAAGGAATGTCTATTCTCTTCGAAATGCAAATGAACTGCTGACTCTGAAAACTGCTCATCTACAACCCCAATTCCAATGAAGTTGGGACATTGTGTTAAACAAATAAAAACAGAATACAATGATTTGCAAATCATGTTCAACCTATATTTAATTGAAAACACTACAAAGACAAGATATTTAATGTTCAAACTGATAAACTTGATTGTTTTAGCAAATAATCATTAACTTGGAATTTTATGGCTGCAATACGTTCCAAAAAAGCTGGGACAGGGTAATGTTTACCACTCCGTTACATCACCTTTTCTTTTAACAACATTCAATAAACGTTTGGGAACTGAATACACAAATTGTTAAAGCTTTGTATGTGGAATTCTTTTCCATTCTTGCTTGCTTTACAGCTTTAGCTGTTCAACAGTCCGGGGTCTCCATTGTCGTATTTTAAGCTTCATAATGCGCCACACATTTTCAATGGGGGACTAGTCTGGACTGCAGGCAGGCCAGTCTAGTACCCGCACTCTTTTACTACAAATCCACACTGTTGTAACACGTGCAGAATGTGGCTTGGTATTGTCTTGCTGAAATAAGCAGGGGCGTCCATGAAAAAGACGTTGCTTGGATGGCAGCATATGTGCCATATGGTGCCTTCACAGATATGTAAGTTACCCATGCCATTGGCACTAACACAGCCCCATACCATCACAGATGCTGGCTTTTGAACTTTGCTTCCATAACAGTCCGGATTGTTCTTTTCCTCTTTGGCCCGGAGGACACAACGTCCACAATTTCCAAAAACAATTTGAAATGTGGACTCGTCGGCCCACAGAACACTTTTCCACTTTGCATCAGTCCATCTTAGATGAGCTCGGGCCCAGAGAAGCCGGCGGCGTTTCTAGGTGTTGTTGATAAATGCCTTTTGCTTTGCATAGTAGAGTTTCAAGTTGCAATCACGGTTGTAGCGCCGAACTGTATTTACTGACATTGGTTTTCTCAAGTGTTCCTGAGCCCATGTGGTGATATCCTTTACACATTGATGTCAGTTTTTGATGCAGTGCTGCCTGAGGGATCGAAGGTCACGGGCATCCAATGTTGGTTTTTGGCCTTGCCGCTTACATGCAGTGATTTCTCCAGATTCTCGGAACCTTTTGATGATATAATGGACCGTAGATGATGAAATACCTAAATTCCTTGCAATTGTACGTTGAGGAACATTGTCCTGAAAATGTTCGACTACTTTCTCACGCACTTGTTCACAAAGAGGTGAACCTCGCCCCATCTTTGCTTGTGAATGACTGAGCAATTCAGGAAAGCTTCTTTTATACCCAATCATGGCACCCACCTGTTCCCAATTAGCCTGTTCACCTGTGGGATGTTCCAAACAGGTGTTTGATGAGCATTCCTCAACTTTCTCAGTCTTTTTTGCCACCTGCCCCAGCTTTTTCGGAACGTGTTGAAAATATAAAACTTATATTAAATATAAGTTGAAAATGATTTTCAAATCATTGTATTCTGTTTTTATTTATGTTTAACACAAGGTCCCAACTTCATTGGAATTGGGGTTGTATGTTGTGCCATGTGTCTGTGTAAAGGCTTCTTTATAGTCATGCGGACGGCGACCCCGCTGACGTCTCTGCGGCTATCCTGCACGCAGTTTGCCTTCAGACTCGAGCGCAACCCACGCGCACAGTTTTTAAAAAATACTGCAGTTCTCCACCAAGTCAGGGTGTCGCTACGGCTGGTATGAGCTAGGACACCACAGGGTGGCGTTTCCTCTGCATTTTTTGGCCATTTCCGGTAGCCGTTTTTACTTTCCTTTCCGTAACAAGGAACAAAGCAACAACAATGGCGACCGTGGAACAGTGTCTGCTAGAACAAATGGACTTAGATGACCAGATCATACGCTTAATTATGCTGCAAAATCGATCAAGAAGGCGGCGGTGTAGGTGGTATGTGGAACCGAGAGGTACGCTGAGTACGTCATCACAAGCATGTGACTAAAACGGACCAATCACGAGAGACGATGTCCGCGGCATTCTATACACAGCTAAAATCTTTGCCGTGTGTGCGTCGGCCAATGCGTCGGTCACGTGATGCAATGCAGGCGTTGGCGGCCGCGCGGGTGTATAAAGAGGCCTTAAGGGTTCCTTGGTCTCTCCAAGGTAGAAAGGTCAATGCAGTCTTCACTATATGGCACCGCAAACAGCATTGCTGAGTTTCCTTCTCTGGATTTTGTCCACGGGGTGAAAAAATTTCTGTCAAACCAGCCAAGGAAGAGACCACCACATCGTTTCCCTAGGTAGAAGTACCACCTCATCTCCAAGTAGAAGCCGCTATAGTGAGTGCCAGGGCCTAGCCCCTGATTGCGATGGAAACGTAAGCCAGATTTACCATTTGTCCAACAATAAATGGGGCAGGGTATACAGTCGCTCACTTGCATAAGGCAGGGCTGGCCCCTAAAAACAAGCTGATTTAATTAAGACAAGAAACAGGAGGTGGAAATTTAAGTTGTGAAAAGAAGCATAACACCATAGACTAGCCATTTTTATCAGGGGATGCAATTGTCAAATATGATAATTGGAACGTTTTACGCTGCCACAATTACGTTTCAATCGCCTTGTACGCAGCAGGAAACACAATATGTCCTCTGTCGGAGTGGTTTGCTCGCTCGCATGCATCGTAGTGAGCCGAGGGAGTCCAGAAGAAGCGAGCCGGATCAGAAACGTATCACTGCTGCTCACTCGTCTGAATCCTGCAGCCCATCATCTCTGAGCCTACTCACTCGTCCTCTACTTCCCTCTATCGTACACGCACACAGATACACACACACACACACACACACACACTGCTTCTAATGACAGCAGTGAGGCAGTTAACTGGTGCTGGAGTGGGGCTGCAGTGCTATGGCAGAAGGCTGATTTGGCCAGGCAGTCACAGCTGAAAGGCTTTTATCCCGAATGGATGAAAGCACTGAGATGGGCAGACACAAGGCCCGCTGAGAAACAAACACACACACACAGACACACGCACACAAACACACACACAGCTATGCACTTCAAGTGTTTGTCAGGTCTCAAAATAAGAAGAGAGACATATTAAGACAACAGGATGATGTTGCTATTTTTTGCAGCCCCAGAGTGCTTCGCGGCTCAGCCTAAACATCCACAGTGTCCTCTCCCCGTGTAGCACATATCAGGTCACACAAGTGCAAGCTGTAATCCTAAAGAAGTTGCGGAATGACCGCAAAAACAACACGGCACGCTACTCCGCTATTAGTGCTATTTATGCCATATTGTGCCACTTTGAGAGGATTCGTCAGGCTATGAGTCCGTGTTGAACTATGCTAGTGTGTCGACTCGACTCGAAAACAAAGAGCGGACTTTGAAATATCAAAACACGTGCACGGCTGTGACCGAGCGCACTCTCATTATTGGCTGTTAGTCGTCCACGCGTGGCCTTTTAATCCATGTGCAGACAGTAAAGAGCTTTATACAGTAATGAGAGGGTATGTGTGCAAAGCAGGGTGTGAAAGGACCACAGTAATATGTACACCAGCAATAAGCTTAAAAGCCGCAGTAAGGAACAATTGTTTTCTCTTTATTTAAATAAGTGACCTGGGGGTCAGCATGACAACAACAGAACCATTGCAACACACAAAAAAGATTGAGAAAACCTTCATTTTATAGATGAAAAATGCATCTCATTAAAATTTTGTGGGATATTGTCCAAAAGCCATGTGCTACATTGCATTCGAATTTGGACTTGTTGCGCAATCTCCAAGCGCTTGTGCCATTTACTCATGGGGGAAAAAAATGAACGCAATGCAATATTTTTCACAAACATTTTATATTTTACATGAAAACTTAATATTTGGACACAAAAACACAATATTTTACTTTAATGATTAATCAACTTTAGTGTTTCACTTTTATTATGTTACTAAATTTTATAAAATTGTATAGACAAGAAATGCGTTTCACAAAAAATAAGCATGCCAAATATTACAATGAAAATGTAACATTTTGACAACACAAAATACAATACTTTGACACAAACATTTTACATTTTGAAACAAAAATGCAATATTTTGATATTTTAAACTGTTTGGTGTTTTGGTCTTAGGTTTAAAAAGCGTAATTGCATAAAATTTTATAGATATCACAAACAGTTTTGTCTGCTATCGTACAAAGGTAACGCACTATTTTTTTTTTTCAAGTAACCCCTCCACCTAAAAGCCCCTTTTTTAATCATTAAGAATCCTATAAATAAGATTGAGTTCCTGTCAAACAGGGACAGAGTGGTATTTGTTGTGAATTGTAATTATATTAACCCACAAGTGAATACATAGAAACTTCCACTTGTAAGTTTTTATCCCCACGTTACGGAAGACAGATTTGCGAGCATTTCCTATTCATGCACGCTTCGGTGGCGTCAAACACAAATATGCACCGAGCCACCGCAGGGCGCTTGTGCAGTGTTTCCTCCCTCGCCGCTTCCACCGGGCCACTTATCTGCCTACTGCAGAGAAAATAGAGACAGATAGCGGCGCACAGATGAGCCCCACTGCCGGTGTGCATGTCTATGTATTCATACTGTACACGAGCGCTCCCCTCCGTGCGCGTCTTTCTGTGTGTGTTTGTCTCTCTTTTTCCACTTATCTTGACATGCAAACCCCCCGAGTGCGAAGGTGTGAGATGTGAGGAGTGGCGTCCGACAGCGAGGAGATGTGAGCGGCGGTAATATTCCGGGTTTGGGATCGCACTTGCTCTCGAAGGGATTAACCTGAGATGGGAAAGATCTGGCCTGCGGACTATTGACGAATCCATAGCCGTGTATGATACTGTATGAGAGATGCCATGTTGAGGCCAGGCCTTTATAGAGATATAGCACAGATCATGTACACACTTCATGCTGGGGCCGCCTTTCTGTTTATACGGTATCATTTAAAGGGCTGAGCAAACACCTGATATTGCCACTTGCCACTTTTACCACATTATTATTTTATTTATTTATTTTATTCTACTCGAAAGGGTTCCCAGGTGTCTTAATAAAGGTCTCGGACATTTTTCCGTCCAAAACGAAGGGTGGTTCTGCCTCTTGCACATGCTAAGCTTTCGTTTCCGTAACGGCCGGGAGGGAAGTTCGCCCCCCCCCCCCCTCCTCAAACTACCGACTAGCAACGAATCTAGCGACAGGAGATGTTCACCCCTCTGCGTCCAGACTACAAATGAGTCCTGCTTGCGCAGTGCCACCACTGGCTCATTTAACCATATTCAACTCAAAGAGCCCATAAAGATTCAATTGTATTTTCCCTCATGGAGGCACCACCTCATCTCCAAGTCACCAAATTACACTTTGTCGCATAGTTTAGCAGATCCGTGCAGACACATTAGCAAACACCAATACCAATACCCACATGGTGACAACTTAGCCGAATATTTATAACAGTAAGTATTTGCCGTAAGCTAACATTATTAGCATGGTTAGCTAATGCTAATATGTGCTTACTTTTAGCTAATGTTAATATGTGCTAAAACTGCAGCTAATAGTGCTTCTGTGTAGTCCGGCAGTCAGCCTGCAGCGAACAATAATGCTGTGTGCTTCTATTTCCCAGAACAATATAAAATCTATATTTGGCAAACAGAAGCCAATTCAAATATTCATTTTACCTGGTTAATATGATTTTTGCCCCTAAACCTCAGCTCACAGCTGATGCGGATAACGGCTGATGCAAATGAAGATGCTCAAGCTCTTCTATAGTTGGGAAGGGGATCCTGCCACATACCGAAGTACATCATCATCAGGTGCCATTTTAGCCACGGCCCAAAATATCTGAAAAAAATTTAAGCAGTGAAAAACAGTTTAATGCTGTCTCTACAATTGAGTAGGCATACTACATAGTTCTTAGCCTCTGTGTGTATTTAGAACAAAGCTCTTAATTCATTTTACAGGGTCTTTAAGATTGACCAAAATTGCATGAAAATTGGCTTGTCCTCAAAAATGCTTTCGGAGAAGAAAATTACCTTCTGTGTAACCAAAGTCAAAACACACAAAAGGACAACAACTTCTTGCCGGAGGTACCAATAGAGACGTGTTACAGAGGCTAAATGAAATGTTTCGTGGGATGCACGATGCTTATTTATTGGCATCTGGCAAAAATAATTGACTGTTTCATCCTAAGCAGAGAAACTAATGTTTTCGGCACACATATTCCTGGCGGACAAAGAGGCAAAGCGGCCATTGTGCGAGCACACCTGGGAGAGAGCGGGACGGCCGCAGGTCAGCCATCCACCTGTCCAGTCAATGGTCAGTTTGGTATGTCAGAATAGACTCATTGAGTCAGGTAAATGGGTGGCCCAACACAAAACCAGTGCCTGTATGCACTCGCTGCATTGACATGCAGTGGCGAGTCGGACTGACTCCATTACGGTGTCTGAATAGGCACGCGGAGCAATGAATGGGTGGAGAAGGAGATGGGAAAATGGGAGAGGATAGGCATTGGATAAGGAGCGACAGGTGTAGGTTATCTTCCAATAGAGGGAGAGAAAGAAGCTATTGTAGAATATTATCTGACATACAGCAGGGGGGGAGGGGGAAAAAGACCTCATACATGCACACACACATAGCTTAAGCGCATGCATTCACCTCACTAAAGTACTTCCAATAGTCGCCGCTTGCATGAAATGGGAAGCTTTCTATTAGTCACTCTGTCACTTCAACATCACACCAGAGTGCATCGCTAAGAATATCATCAGCCACTGTTTAACAAGCCGACATAGCTAAATATATATATATATATATATATATATATATATATATAGTGGTACCGTGCCGTAGTTCCGTGACCAGGCTCAACAATTTACTGTCCTTGAATTTCAAATCAATTTTCCCCATTGAAATGAATTGAAATGCCATTAATCGTTTCCAGACCCCCCCCCAAAAAAAACCCACCAAAATATTGTTGTTAAATGTTTTTATTAATGAATAAAAACAGCACTGTATTGTATAGAAACATAATACAACGTTGATTTCTAGGCAGTCCTGCAGCTTCCTACAGCAGCCAATAATGCTGCAGCATGGAGTGTCCTGCATAGAACTCAGGTGGGATTCATAATAACATTTCAGTGAGAAATGTTATTTTACAGCTAAACTCCTCTCTCTCTCATCAGTACGGCACTAATATTAGTCCTTCTACGCAGAGAATAAAGAATATATGACTGTGAGTACTGTTATATTGTCTGTCTACATGCTACTCCTGTACAGTTTGTGTTCAATCCGTTGCTTTAATAATTGACGCACCACAAAATTGATAATAATAATAAAATAATAATAAGCCAGCAGACTGAGAGGCTCCTTTATGTGGTTGTTTTAAATACACAAGGTGGAATTCTTTGTTTAGTTTGGCAGTAAACCTCAACTGGGAGTGGCATTAAACAGCTTGAAGCATCTTTTTTTTTTTAGGAATTGCTTACTATTTACCAAACTGCTGCTTATTGTAAAGTGTGTACATACAGTGCTCGTATCTCAAGTATGTGCTCGCAAGTCAAAGCAAAAAATAGAAGGATGAAAAAGCTGTGAGTCGAGTCACTCGTATTGCAAGGCACCACTGTACCAGCTTTTGCCGATGGAAAAGCATCGACAAAATGTAGAACTGTGGGGAGCTGACTAGGTACAAGGCTGGACCCATGGTAAAAACTTTTTTTCCTGTATACATAAATAGACTGGCAGGCCTACGTGAATCGAAACAGACATACGACTGTAAATTAACACACACAGCCCACAGTTATTAAAGACTCGTCACTTCACTTAAAAATAAACTGCCCTTCTCTCGCTGTTAACAGTTTACAACTCCCCTCATTTGCCTCTCCTCCTGCGGGCTACAAACTCTTCATCGCTGTCATCTTTTTTGGCTCTCCTTCTACCACCCAACGTTCCCTCTCCCCACCGCAGGGCCACTCCAGTCTAAATGGAGTGATTAGTCTAAAGTGGGTGCTGTCATTGAGATCATCCCAAGATAGAGTCGTATTTGGAGTGACCCGAGCCAACAGCGGACCAGCTCGGCGCAAGAGAACGAGGCGGAAAAGAGAGAGCAAGAGAGACGCTATTAAATGGAATATGTGTGACAGCTGGCTCTGGGCTGTGGCACTCCACGACCGCTGCCTCCTCCGTGCAGCTCCACGCGGGCCCGGTGGAGAGCGCTTCCAGGCTGCGCCGTTCGTGACGCGCGGAGTTTAAGCGAGGTGAAGCGGACTAACAGCTGGCGCATTAACAGAATAAATTGACACATATGATCATAAATAAATACAGCGGCTTAGGTAAGAAGGCTTTGGAGTCTCCACCTGTCTGTCACACACACGCCGTGCACACAGGAAACGGACGCAAGGACAAAGAATCACAATAGGCTACAGAGGGCCAGCCAGCGGCTGACAAAAGCCATTTCATCACGAGTTAACCTCATTGACACATTAATCTGCCACAATAGCTTCCTAATCGCATAATCCTAAGAAATTATACACCTTTAAATTATGATTGCACAGCTGGAGGGGAGGGAGGGGACATTTGGGCTTTTTGCATAAGCGCTTACTGTGCTAAACATACAGTAAATGAGCACAATCCCTTTGGAAAGTAAGCTTTTTAACAATTTTAATGATGATTACAGTTACCTAATACAGCATCATAGCAACATTAAAGCGGACATATGGAAAATTGACCCGCGTGAAACTCAACAACCAAGTACATTTTTTGTGAGATACCCATTTCTAAAAAAGTGTCTATGAGTGAGCCCTTCTGAATTTTGCAAAATTGTGATGTTACAGTTCAGTAAATTTCCACAATAAGTGCTTCTAAACCGAGTTTCTCTGCCTATGATTTGGCAGCTAGGCTGGGCCAGTGTTGTTTTAGTCAACGATGAATGACGATATGATTTTGTTGAAGCCCCCTTTTTTTTTTTTTTTTTATGACAATAACGTGACGGTGACAAGCTAAACAAGGGCTCTTTGATTAAAACATGAGTTTTCGTTGACGAGATGAGACTGAACAAAAATGTTAGCGGCTGATCTGTCAGACGATCAAAATGCATGCTCACCCCGCCGATGTTCATTCAAAGGTAAGATACAACAAGTCCTTTTAACATATATTCTACTGTTATAATCCATCCATCATGTTACTGGATAATCGGCTTGTGATAAATTTCATAGTAAACTTAAAAGTTTTCCGCACAGTATAATGTAAAGGCCAAAGGTTAATTAGAGCTGCATGAGTTTTGTTGAATGCACAGTTTAACTTTAGTGTTAGCGGTTAGCGATTCCATGAGGGAAAATGCAGGCCATGCTTTTCCCATCTTTGAGGGGGCTCGTATAAGCTTTTGCAGTTTGCACTTGTTTTTTAGACTAAGGCTCTGCTCCACAGGCAGCCCCTAGCTCCGCCCAGAGTCGTCATGGCAATGCCATTGGCCCAGCAGCATAAGGGGAGGGGATAACAGAGACAAGGCCCCACTCAAGACAGGCCAATTTCAGCAAGACAAAAACAAGACCTGCATTCTAATTGAAAAGTGTATGAAGTGTAATGTATGAAGTGCTGCCTCAATGTCTCCTGTCTTTATGGGAGCTTGTTCACCCCTCACGCTTTACTTCCACAAGTAGAAGTCACTTGCCGCATTGACCCTTCGAGCTCTACACCAGGTCGTCAAGGTAACCAAAGTAGTACTTTGCATTGATTCTGCATTAGAGTGGGCTGGTTGGACCGTCGCTCATATTCATGAGAGAGTTTTCTGAAGCTTAGAAAATAAGGTGAAAAAATGTCATGTAATTAATGATCCTAGGGATATTTTGATGAAAGCATGTCAGACAGATGTTAGGAAGACCAGGGAACCAATTTAAAACTGGAAAAAATGCCTCCATCCACCCATTCATTCTCTACACTGCTTGTCTTGTTTATGGTCGTGGGGACCTGGAGCCTATCCAAGCTGACTTCAGGGGAAAGGAAGAGTCCCCCCTGGAGTGATCGCCTGTCAAACAGAGGACACATATAGAGACAGCCAATCATTCACACGGGGGAAATGAACTCACGCTGCCTGCGCCTACCACCCTACAGGTGACTCATAATATGTCTCCTTTGAATTAATTTGTTAGTTGATATTGATTCTGAAAGGAAATTCAAGGATTTCTAACAAATCTATTGGCGTGCACTCAGTACGTTGGGCACTGTTACTCACACAGCTGTGCAGTGTGTGTAAACCGAGCCACTTCCACTACACTGAGTTTTGTGTGCATTGTTTGTTAAGTGATGGGAGCACTCGACGAGCATGCCGTGGGATGTGCATTGTGTGGATACATGCTCAAAAACCGATCATGTTTGCACCTCTTTCGAAATTAAAGTGACTCCTCCCCACTTGACGACAAATAGCGGCGTTAATGACGTTGTTTAAATAGCTTCACGCATGCGACGCACAAATGAATGCCAAACACGCCGCCACGGACCCTCACACGCTGCTGTGTAGCACAGGCGTGATGGACAACTCGAGTATTTTGTTATACAGAAAGCCACCTCGCATTAAGGTCGTGTTACAAACAGCAATTGACCTCCGAGTGCTTGCGCGTGCATGTTGCCAATGCATGCCCGCCTGCAAACAGACCCTTCAGTTAGACAAGGTGGGATTAAGAGTGCCGAGAGAGACGCTTCAGAGAGCCCATCACGTATGCATTGAAAAGAAGAAGAAGAGAAAAAAAATCCTCCTCACTACAATTATTCAAGAGCGGCTGTTGGGCAGGAAGCGGTGAAGAGCGAGAACGGAGCGGTAGGAGGATTAAAGCGAGGTTAGGCTGGCGAGGGTGAGTGTGTTGCCTGCTGACCACCACAGATGAATAATAACACTGCATGTGTTTGTATGACTTGAGTGGACGAGCGATAGGAAATGACAGAATCCAGCAGATAACAGATGTCAGGGAATACAAACAATGTAAGGGTACAAAGACACCATGCTATTTTAAAAACGTTGAAACCAGGGTTGTTCGATACTATTTTTTTTTCAGACAGATACCAGTATGAGTATTCACTCGAGTACTCACTGATACAGAGTACCGATACCGTTACCACTTTTGATACATAAAATTTCAATTATCACGACATATAATTGTGAAGAAATTAACTGTCCCGTACACCCTCCCACCCTTTCTGACGGACATGATGATTCGCTGTCAAACATCCGCA
Organism: Phyllopteryx taeniolatus; assembly: GCF_024500385.1. Lineage (NCBI taxonomy): Eukaryota > Metazoa > Chordata > Actinopteri > Syngnathiformes > Syngnathidae > Phyllopteryx > Phyllopteryx taeniolatus. The sequence goes on from NC_084512.1 coordinate 19,049,063, forward strand.
GTGTAGCGGCACCTACTGGGAAGGAGGACTTACTCGATGTCAGATTTTTTTTTTTTTTTTTGCCTTAAGTATCGGTGGCTGGTATCAGCAGCCTTCAGAAGCACCCGGAACCTTGAAAGATGGCCGTATCAGCCCAATACCGAAACCTGGTACTCGTACTCGCCCCAACCCTACTTTGAAAGCTCTGTAAAGTTCAAATAAAAATGTCCTCTAAATTTGACACACCACTAAATTGTTAACAACCGTGCCAGATTTGAATCATAAAGAAAACAAAATTCCAAGTATATAAAATGAGGCTTCAAATTTGTTAAAAATTAAGCAATTGTATCCACTCTCAAAGGCTGTGGACATGTCCGCTGTATGAGTGAAACCACGCTCTGTTGAAAAATGGATGCTACTTCGTCCAACAACTTTCTTATGTGTACACATGCCTACATATTTGAGCCACGAAAATTGAGCCTCCGGTGGCTGGAATACATCCCACATGCGTAGAAAGCCCGCAACGAAAAGCGCTAGCCATTTGATAGCTCTGGAGCAAACTTCCAGGGCTCCCTTTGGCCATCACCACCTCACTTGGGAATTTAAATAACCACACCGAGCTGTTCTGTAAATTGTGGCATCCAGAGAAGATACATTTTCAAGGTGTACGCATAGCTAGCTAGCCAGCTAACTGCACGCTGTAGTGGTAAAACTGGGCCTCGCAATAATAATTGGAACTCGCAAGTGCGCGTGATCACCGCTGCTGCGAACAAAGACACTCAGGTTTTAATATAGTGGGAGAGGGGGAGTTCATGCCGGACACCCAAGTGTGTCACTGGGCGCCGTTTTAGCCATGCCCAAAATAATCAAGCAAACTGAAATGATTGAAAAACAGTTTAATGCTGTATCTCCACAACTGAGTACTACATCGTTCTAATTCTTTGCACAGCTTCTCAGCAATTATCTTTCAACAAGTATTATGTATTTCGAAACAAATCTGATGATTTTTACAGAGGCTCTTTAAAGATACTCAGTGCTTAACACATTGATTAGACCACCTGTGAAACCTTCCAGCATAAAGTTCTTTAATGCAGACTATTTCTAATTGAATGAGCTCACCTCATTTCACCACTTTGAACGAGAATGAAAAATTCCAAACTGCATTTACCTTTTTAGACCCATATTTCATCCATGTCACTTTACTTCTCGGATATGTCAGAAATTTAAATGAGTGGATTCAATAATTCAAGTAAAGCCAAGTGCAAGCAATTGCTCGAGTTATTGAGACAACAGTTCACTTCACTAAAACATAGGCATTTGAATGCAACAATTGTCCTGTCAAACCTGACTACTGACAATATAATGCACTGAATTAAATATGTTTTGATCACTTTATGTGGGTTACCGGTAGTTAGCTTGTTAACAAGATGATGCGGAAAAAAAATATTTCCATGAAACTTTGCACACTGTAGGCAACAAACTGCAAGCAGTATACTCTCAAATATCCAGTAGATGTAGCTGTAGAAAAAAAAAAAGCTCGCTTTGTGTGGCAGTTCATACAGGTATGAAACAGTACCAGAGTACGGTAGAAGTAGTAGCAATAGTAATACAGTAGTATGCTTGCATGTTGTGATTTTTTTTTTTTTTCCAACCGAGCCAGACGGACATGTTTGTTTGTACAGTCTTAGCACAGGTCTGTGTTTTCCTCAGAGGCATTCTACTTACAACTAAAAAGGTCAAAAGGTACTGTTTAGAGCAAGTAAATAGATCATTTTTTCAAAGCACAAAGTTGTCATGTTTACAATGCAGAGAAGACCTTGAATGTACAGGAGGTATTCAAACATGAGTAAGTCATCGACAGCGGAAAGAAGAAGAAAGGGACAAAGGTTTAATACCAGAAAATTGTCCAAAATCAGTTCAGTCGAGATGTGTCACCGTTCACTATCTACCGCTTCCTGCCAAAACAAGAGCAAAAGGTTTCATTTGTTGCTTCTATGGCACCATCTTTCAAAGAGCTGACTATTATCCAGCATAGTTTGAGGCAGGCTCGCGCAGGTTTTGTGCAGCTTCATTGTTGCAGGCGGATACGTGCCGCATAGTAGCGGCAGTGGAAGGGAATATTGTGTCACAGGTCGCCAGTACAAAAGCCTGTGCAAGAATGTACATCTCGAGAACAGGTCCCTCGCTTGCACAAACATATCCATTTCTTTTGGTGGAATGTGTGCCAGGTCACACTTGATTTTGACAAAGTTAAATTTCTTTCAACATGTGAACAAATATAAGGCGGAATGCTAAACATGGGGAAAACTCAACTGATTCTGGAAAACTCTCTGGAGGTTTAGGATATGCTCAGATCGGAATCACGCCTTAGAAAACGATGCACATGAGCCGGCAAAAAATGTGTTATCTGGCATTGACTGTCAAGAATTTGGTAGGTAAAACAGTTGAATCAACAAGGACATGGTTTGTGGGTGTAGTCCCCCTGACTAGTTCAGCTCCTCAACGGGTTGCGTCTGAAATCAAACGCAAAGATTCAACAGAGACAAATAGGCAAGACGCTAAGCAGACGATTTTGGTTTCTTGATGAGTTGCTGGCTCAACGATTAGCAACGTGACAAGTGGCAGGCATCTTTGTGGAATTTTTAAAAAACAAAAAACGTAATGAGCACTTCAAACACCTCTAAAATCTTCCAAAACAAATAAATTCCCCCCCAAAAAAACAAAAAACATTATTCTACCCTTCTCTGATTTTATTCTACTGCCTAGAGTGCTCTTCTCCCAAATAATGTTCCATTTGTGCTACTTGAGTTTTTAGGGCAAGTGACGCTGTTTGAAACGTCACAGTAATTTTGACATGTATACTTGGAGAACCCCTTTCAAATTTCGATCCGTACGAGCTTATTGGTGGATTTATTTTTTTCTTTACTAAATTTAGCAGCCAGTTGGAGAAGGGGTTTCAAAAGTAGCGGACGAAATGAAAGGGTGGAGGAGCTATTTTGGGAAACAATGAAGTTATGCTGGATTACTCTAATTGGAAAGTATTTGCTGACCAGATTGTCTACAGGAAACATCACACAAAAACGTTCTCCAAAAATGCAATTTTTTTTCTTTCCCCAACACTTAAAACCAGACTCAACATTTTGACAGACTGTCATTTTTGGAGGTGTTGTCCCGTTGCTACTACCATCACCAGGCTGTGTTCACGTCTGTTTCCAACCTGACTAGCCACCAAGTGCTATAAGGCAATGACGTGGCATAACTGCTTACCCATCAATTTCAACTGACAAAAAAGTCCCAAACAAAATGCACAACTTTATTTCATGCACATGAGGATCCGTGTGATTGCTGCTGTTGGGTAAATGGTAAAGGATCCCAACCTTTTCCAAGGCCAATCCTTTGCTGGTCTACTTTCCGAACTGTTGATTCGCTGCCTAATGTACTTTAGCCTTCATGATAGGTGCCGTTGTAACAAGGGGATCAGTGTTATTCCCCTCAGCTGTCAGCGGCTTTAATCTTTCGTTAGATCGCTGTAATTGCTGCCCCATCTCATCTGATGACTTGAATAGAGCGGCACGTCCTTCAAGGCCCAGAAAAGCGCATCTTGCACACGAGCGCACGTTAGCATCTGAGGAAGTGGTGAACGCTCTCGGTTGTTAATCAGATTGTTTTTGCTGCAGGCCTCGCCTCTAAACATATGGGGGCCTACACACGGCTGAGGCTAAAAGCCTGAGTTAGTCCTTGTGAATATTGCATGGCGCTAATGTTTCACAGCCTGGCACAGATTGGCAACATATAGTCTCCTGGGTGGGGTGTGGGAGTGCGGAAGAGGAGAGTGGAGGAAGAAAAGTGATAAAATGAAGTCGTGTGTTTGCTGACATTTTGTGGAGCCATTAAAAGAAGCCACAAAGCTGTTTCAGATGTCAGTCGCATTGGCATGATGGAACAATGAGGACATGGTGTAATTTAGGGCATACAGTGTTCTCCCGTTATGTCGCAGTTCTTCACCCCCCCCCCCCCCACCTTATATCACGCTGTGATTCTCAAAGAGGAAAAATCCTACGAATTGTACATCGGCTCCCTGTAGTGGTACGTGAAAGAATCATAAAATGAAATGTTAAAACTGAGCATATTGTTACAGTGGTTTTAACCTTTTTTTTTTTTTTTTATCCGGTACAGTACATTTGTTACATAGAGTTCAGTTTTATTTAACTTTTAAGTACAATATATTTGCATTTAATATTTTAGAACTGTTTCTTGTCAAACATTTACGTTAATCCAATTTTCATTTGACTTGAAAGTTTTAATTGGATGATTAAGTTTTTTATTTTCCTTCATTTAAGTGTGGCATTATTGTTCAAACTGTGCGTAACGTTACAGTGGCTTACAATAATAAATATATTTTTTAGGAATAATACCCGTGTCTCGTTTTTGATAAACAGTACCTACTATGGACCTACTACGCTACTGTATTTTAATTTTGGTCATTAAGGTGACACTTGGAGAGCCAAGTATTTTTGTAGCTGGTAATTGGTGTAAAATGTTTTAGAACCACTGATTCAAGCGTTTGTTTATTATAGTAGTACTTACCGTAATGCCCTAGCATGTGGGAAAGGACAGCCACAGTCACGGATGCACTTTTCGGCCATTTATTGAACGGCGGGAGAACAGCAAAACACAAACCTACTCACACAGGTGCTGCTGTTGGCTACAGCTCATGCCCAGACACTCAAATGCAGATTTGACGACTTTACATGCCACCCCACAAGGCCCTGCCTTTTCAAGGAACATTCATGTACACAGACAATACAATAAGTACAGTATTTTCTATATACGTTCGTCTTGCAAGTCTTGTTTGATCAAATATGTTTACAATGTGTTTACAAACGTCTTTCAATAAGTTTATATGCATTTAAAGCGTGTGGGAGGGGTCAAATTATTAATAGTTATCCTTTTCATATGGTCTCTCTGTATCGCAGATTTTCCCCTATTCCTGGAACATATGTTGCACAATAAAAAGGGATTCACTGTACTAACACGAGGCAATTCCACAGGATGGCTCTTTGTGCCGGTTAACTCAGCATAACAAGCGTGTGCATATTACAAATTAACAAAACTAAAGTGGTACCTTGACTTGCGATTCGACTCGAATTTAGGCTTGCAACACAAAGGAAAAGAACCCAGTGATGCCTCATAACTCAGAAAATCTGTAAATTGGTGTACCTGTAAGTCAAGGTACCATTGTGATGGCACTAATGCAGTCAAAAAAGTGCACGGCACACTCGTATACGCCGGCCCGATGTAATATTATACAATTAATAAGATGGCTATGATAAACATCAAAGGTCAGAATAGAAATACACAGAACTACTAGAAATAGTGAGAAAAGAAAAAGTCTAGGTCACGCTCAAGCAGCCCAATGCATGTGTCATGATTATTGCAATGGGTCCCCTCGCCAATTAAGTGATAACTGCCACCATGTGCAATAGAAATAAACTGGCCTACTATAGAAAGGATACGGTCCATAAACTACACAGTGTGGTAGGTCAAATGCACAACCAAGGTAATATAATAATGAATTCAATCACACTTTTTGCCGATTAATCATGACAACAGCCAAATTGCACAATAGAAATAAACAAAACATGTAATTAATGCAATCTGTCCTTTTGCCAGGTATCCATGAAACATTTTCTGTAGCTTTATCCCTACCACATGCTTTAAATACACACTTAACGATTAAAAAAACACCTTTTAACGTGTCTGTGTCGATATTTTTTTAAGTATCACTTAGCACCTCTTCATTTTCTCACTATCTAGAAATGGGAGACTGTCATATAACATCACCTTGAGGAAACAAAAAGAAGAATTTCTTTCCCATTCTCCAAACAAGAGGCAAAGACTACTTCCTTCATGCCGTTTTTCACCCCCAGTGAATGTTTACAGTCAGACTGACACAAAAGAGAATTCAACATTTCATATTTAAACACCAAAATGTCCAACCACACCAGAGAATTTTAACTACCAAAAGTCCACTATCTTAATGCTAGCATGTGATCTGAAATGCCATAGATGGGCGTGAACAATGAACCGCGATATATCGGGGTTTCACTCAGACTAAAGTGGTACATGGATGAGCTCCAGGGTGTCAACTAAAATGGTTTGCCTTTGTATAAATAGGACAGCGGGATCTTGGCAGTGTTGATTTGGAAGCCTTGGAGGGTGCCTGAATCAAACATCCACCCCCGCATATACACATGCACACAGCAGGGGAGAGGCCCTCATCAGTGCAAGGTGCGTTTGTTTTACCGACACCAATCACATCAAGTGATTAGACGCCGCCAAGTCACTGCGGCGACACCTTTGGGGGATGCCGAAACAAGGCGATAACGAGGGGGATTCCATCAGGAAATCACACAAAAGGCATCTGGGCAAATCGCATACTGGTATGCACAAATGCAAGCGTGCGGGGATCTCAATCAAAAGCACGCACACACAGAGGGACGCCACCAGAAAATCAGCAGCCAGTCAGAATAATTTGACTGGGATGATGACAGCTCCGTCCACAGTACAATCTGAAGCCCCTGTCACCCAGAGAGTGTTGTTATCGCCACACACTGCTGACATTAACGTATATTCTGCTCACTTTTCACCATACTGACGAGTATGCGCGCGTGACAGCTCGATTATGTTGTTTCAAATACGAATTAGGCGAGGCGCCAGTCAAACGAGCAAAAACGTTCGTCTCCTTGGCCGTTTCAGTGGGACTGGATTTAGGAGGGCTAGTGTATAATAGGATCTCTAAGGGGGAGGTGGGACACTATTAATTGAGATGGACCGAGGAGGCAGGCAGAAGTGACAGAAAGTGATGTTACGACGAGTCAAGAGTGGACTCTAGTGGATGCTGTCACTCACACACAAACACAGAGGAAGAAAAATGGTCCTGTATTACAGACAGATACACAAATGCATCTCATTAGGGCAGTCAATTAAGACTTGATGAGTGTGATCAAATAGAACTAGTTAATTATATATATATTTAAACTGTACCTGTTTCACCAATGAATTATCGATTTTAAAAAATTTGAAAATCGAAATCAACAAATAATGAAAATATTTAAGTACATAAGTATTTGTGCTTACCATAAACTAAATTATTATCAACCATGGAAACGACTTCTCATTCTGCACTACTGCTTACTGCTCTAAGTCTAAATAGAAATTATTCATGGAAAAATAAACAATAATTGAGGTACATTTAAAATAGAAACAGATCAAAATAACAAAACAATATCCATCCATAAATATAAATTAAAACAATTCAAATAATAATAAACCAAATTCAACACACATTTAAATAATACATGTCAAATCCAAATAAATAAAATGATATACAAATTTGAATAACAGCACAACAATAAAAATCTGTTAAATCAAAATTATAAATAGGATTTAAGATATGGCACAATGTCAGATTGAACTTTCCAAGCTTTCTAGAGTTGCAGTTTCTATGGTTTGTATCTTGTAGAATTAGCTTTCATTGTGTTTTTACATTATGAAGTAGTTCTAGACACTTTGACAGTGGTCTGATCTAAATGAGACAGAACTCATGTTGAAAAATGAAATTGATGGGTTAGCTTAAGCCCTGAAAAGACCACCCTCTATCCCCACCAATCCTGGCATCCACAATGGGATCACACTGCGAGGTCACGGTGGACACCTGGGAGGGAGATTAAGGACGTGGCTTCATGACAAAAACACAAGAGTGGATGGTCGACCTTTTAGTCCGAGCAGTAACAACAACAACAACAACAACAAAGCATCATCATAAACAACTATAATCATTCCAAATTCCGTACAAGGGTTAGGATTAGGGTTAACACTACATTTATTGCAGCTGCTAAGAAAACTAAAATGTCACTTTCTAAACTTGTCTATAAACCATTATAAATAAACAATACTTTGTATGTTCATCACATACAGTGCATTGAAAGAAAACTAAAGTCTACATACCTCTATTCATTTTCCCATTTGTTTTGCATTTTTATTCAGATGGAACAGGGTTCTTAGACAAGGTGGGAGGAATTATGAACAGTTCGAAATAGCAGTCAATTGTCAGCACAAAACCTTCAGGTTTCTGCTACAAAGCAAAAGACAAGAAAAGCCTACTAGACCATCTGAAATTTGTGGGTTTAATCAGAGCCCTAGGTGGCAGGTGTGTGCTGACTCCAGTTTAACATGACTAGAATGTGATTGGTTAATCCTGACCACAGCCACATCCCAGTTATACTGTAAGGGGCTGTGCACACTTATTATTTCACTTGTTTATTTTTTTTTTACTTCCCTTCTGAAAAAGGTTAAGTAAAAAATTGAATTGCGTCGTAAAGGTTATAGGTATCGTAGACAAGGAGAAGGCGTTCGACCGTGTCCCTCAGGGAGTCCTGTGGGGGGTACTTCGGGAGTATGGGGTACCGAACACACTGATTGGGGCTGTTCGGTCCCTGTACGACCAGTGTCAGAGTTTGCTCCGCATTGTAAGTTGGATTTGTTACTGGTGAGGGTTGGACTCTGCCAAGGCTGCCATTTGTCACCGATTTTATATATATATATCATTTAAGACTCTTTTCTGTTACGGCTAAGGAATAGTTGCCATTTTTACGAGACTCGTCATGACAAAAAAAGGCTTACAGTTTGCTCCAAGAGCACTTTGAAGCACTAACATGTTGTCGACCAGGAATGCTATTGACGTTTCTACGGCAACGTGACAACACGAGTGGAGGATTATCTCTGTGCAGAATGACAGAAAAAGAAGAGAGAGAGAGAGAGAGAGCGAGAGAGAGAGAGAGAGAGAAAGAAAGGACTGATGATGATGGAAGTGAGCGGCGGAATGGAAGGAAAGGTGTTTTCCCTTTAAATGCTCTTCAATCAATCACAAGTGTGCACTCATCCGCCACAATGTGAGACCCACTATAACACAAACGTATCAAAAAATGCCTTTACAAAGACAATAAGGCTTACTTTTGATTGCCACTTGTTAGTACTTTCCAGTGGGGCCCCACTTTCATGTAGGTAAATAACCAAATTACAAAGGTAAGAGGTCGCAGTTCTCTGGGCCGTCTTCCCATAACACTGACATTGACTGTAAAAGTATGTAAATTATGATTACCGGCACAAAAGGTAATAAATATAGTACAAACATGAATCAAATTGATGAAACTGATGAGTCAGGGGCTATAATTATCATCAAAATTCTATGCCATGCTCTTTCCATATTAGATGGAAACTTCACAATTTAGCGTCACCCTGCTGTTTAGGATACCAGCTTCCGATTTGAGGCCTGGAATTGCCCATCAGTAGCTGCTTGAAAACAAAATGGACGACTTCCTGTTCATTTTCACACATGGGTCCCTGAGATTGTCAAATTATTCGACCACAGTTTTGATAATCGATTAATCGTTTAGATCAGTGATTCCCAACCAGTGTGCCATGGTACATTAGTGTGACGTGAGAACTCTTCGGTTGTGCCGCTGGAAAACAAATTTCACTTAATTGTTCAGAAAATTATTCATTTACATAAAAGAATGTACAGTATCTTCGTTCATTTAGCTACGCCAGCAACGTATAGTGACAGACAGAAAAAAAATAAATGCTCTTCTATTAGATGGCAAAAAGTACATGATTAACAAGTTTATCCATGTTCTGCGACATTTGTGTTTGGTGGTGGCAAATATGTCCCTTGGCTCAATAAAGGTTGGGAATCACTGGTTTAAAAACCTTAACTTAAAATTGTCCAAATTTGTGATTGTGCATTTTATGTACGGGCAATTTCAAATAATGCCATGTTTTTGAATAAAGCAATGGAAATTAAAACTTTTTTATCCAATTTATCAATGAATCAAAAAAATAATCAACAGACTAATCGATCATTAAAACAATCGTTAGTTGGAGCCCAATGCCGTGGACAATTTTTTTTTTTTTTTTTTTTTTACTTTCTGAATTCTCGATTGCAATCAAACTTTGTCACTGTACTCTGCCTTCATTAAAATGTAGTGTCGCCCGTCTCTCGAATATATCTGCTTCAGATTGGGGCTCATTAGGATGAATTCCCAAGTGGGATGTTGTCCAAATAAAAGCCCTGGAATTAGCCAAAATGGCTTCCATTTTAAATTTGGCCATTGGTCGTTGAGACCTTTTCATACATCCTACTATGACAGACATGTCCACCAAAGCGCATGTCCATCGGGGAAATTGGTGGCGGGAGCCTTTTCAAACCGGCAAAATTTTGATCAAAAATGTACGTCACGCTGAACCCGTCCGTATTAGATGGCATAGGCAAAAAAAAAGCCTCATAATTTAGCATCACCCATCTGTCTTGGAAAGTTGTTCCCAACCACCGTGCACAGCGTGCCATGAGCTATCATCAGGTATGGTGGGGGATATTATCCAATTTCACTTAATAGGTCTGAAAATTATCAATAATTTATGACAAATAATGTATCTTTGTTCATCTAGCTATGCCAGTGACGTATAACGGCAGGCAGACCAAATAAATGCTCTTCCACTAGCTTGCAGAAGGTACAATTAGCCTGCGTCCTGTTGCCATTCATATTACAAAATAATAGATTTGTGTTCAATTAAGTGCCTCAGATTCCAGACTAAGTACATTTATGAGTAAATTGAGAGTTTATTTCCCCGTAAAAAAACTGAGCCCTGCCGTGACTAGCGAAAATTTGCAAGTAATGGACGCCCCCGGAAAAAAGGGTTAGAATTGCCTACAAATGCCACAAAATAGCAAACCACTACTTTTGTTAAACTTCTCAACGTACTCAACATAGTTTATTGGCAATAAGATGGCGGTAAAGGACTACTTTTGTCTAAATTAAGCTCCTCAATTCCTTTCACTATCTTTCCATGACAGCAAGATGCCATGGAAAGAATGCAGACCTGCAAATAAACAGGGGTTTGCACCATACAGTACGTTTTTTGACACTTATTTCATGCTGTGCTGTGAGATTTTTCTCGTGTAAAATGTGCGGAAACTGTCACGGTTTTGTGGTGATGGCGGAAAAAAAAAAAAAGATGAGAACACCAGCGCAGGGAAGCAGCGTTGCAAAGCAGGATGAATGTTCAACAAAAGGATTTATTTAAAAAAAAAAAAAAAAGAATATTGAATAACTAAATTAACAAAGACCCCCAAAAAGTCCAGAGTCAAAGTAACAGAGAAACACATGGAAACAAAACACTCATCACAACATAAAACATGACAAAAACATGGCTTGCAGAAACACCAATGATCCAACGAAGACTGGAAGAAAGGAGGGAACTCAATACAAGCAAACTGACGAGACAACGAGGAACATCTGGACAAGACACGAGTGGCTTTTTCCAATGTGTCCTGTATGATAAACATTTTTCACCCGACTTTGTGTCAATTGGTGAGACTGGAGACGTGTGCACATTTTTTTCAACTTTTCAACAATTGAGTGACTTTTGGGGGTTAGGAACCCCTAAAATACATCCGCTTTCACCAGGATAAATGCACTTGCTGAGTTTTCTGGCTTTTTGAGGCCTCCCAAAAGGCAATTCATACGTCAGTTTCTCGGCCAGCTGGAACACAATGTTCATCGCTGTGCTCGTCCTTTCAAATGTTATCTAGCGCTGTGTCTCTCTCACTCACAACCAAAGAGAGACTAAAAATACACATGCTCTCTGGTTGCCTCACTTCCTGTCCCACATCAATCAAATCTACTCCCAAAATGATCATCTGTTTAAGGCAGATTATCTTAGGGAGAGCAATCTATCGAATTACAATAGCACCACTTTATCCAACTCGCCAGACATCATCCCCAGCGTGTGTGTGTGTGTGTGTGTGTGTATGTGTGTGCGTGTTTGTGTATATGTCCCACAGAACAATGTCCGGCACAGGTTTTGGCCAGCGCGCATAAGGACAGGAACAAACCGCTCTCTCTCGTCAATCGTGTGAGCCAAATCGTTTGCAGTTGATTTTTGAGTGCCTATTTGCATAATTGCATAGTATCATTGGAGTTGTGTTCAGGTGCAAAAATACAAAATAATAACAATATATAAATACCCAGTAAAATTCTTACATCCTTGTGTATTGCTACAAAAAAATATAACAATCAGAAAGGTTCCCTTGTGATAATATTGTGATTATATTATTCTTTTTATTTTAACAATGGAAAAGTAAAGCATTGCTCGGTTAATAATGAAAATTCTGTATACGGTATATATATATTTTTAAACAGTAGTTATTCCAGTAAAATAGAAAGTTTACGACTTTTTATACTTACTATATTACTTAATTTTGTTTGTTTGTTTTTACCACATACTGAAGAACGCAACTGATTTTTATAGGAACAGTTTATAGATTTTTAAGATTTTTTGTGACTTTCATGATACTACTATCATTATTTTTTTAATACCATTAGCCTCACAGCATAATTATTTTTTAAGTAATTTTTAAACTTACTGGTACAATATCAATACAAAATACCAATCTCCTTGCTAAAGTTTTTTTTATTCTTGTTTTCCGAAAACTTTCAAATATGACGTAGGTAACTATGCTATTAGGCTGACAATAAATTAGATTTATGTTATTGTATCTTTATTAACATACTGTATATTTATTAGTTTATTGTATATTTTTCATTTTATTATATACAGTATGTATTATTTATTTTATTGTATATGTATTTATTATGGAGTTTGCATTTTCTCCAGGGACTACGGTTTCCTCCCACATCCCAAAAACATGCGTAGTAGGTTGATTGAAGACTCTAAATTGCCCGTAGGTGTGAACGTGAGTGTGAATGGTTGTTTGTTTATATGTGCCCTGTGATTGGCTGGTGACCAGTTCAGGGTGTACCCCGCCTCTCGCTCGAAGATAGCTGGGATAGCAGTACAGAAAATGGATGGATATATTTATTATTTTACTATGTATATATCATTTGTATTTTTTTACTTCATTTACATATGTATTTTATATTTATTTTATTCAATGTCTAGTTAATATTTATTCATTCAATGTCTTTAATATTCCATCATGGATATACGTCTTATTTTCTATTCTTTAATTTTTCACTTTTAGCTTCATACTTGGTGTATGTGTTGTGTTAGAACTGTTTTATGGTGTGGTATTGTATTGAAAGTATATTATAGATATATAACTTGCTGCTAATAACTTGTTTTGGTTAGTGTGATGGCTTGATGGTGCTTTTGGGTATACAACAAACTACAGAATAGCCCATAAATAATGAAGTTATCATTGTCTATCATGAGGAAAGGCCCTTGCACTGACTGAGTAATGACTTAATACAGGTACAATACATGTATTGTTGTATTGTTACCCATTAAAAGTAGCGATTGTGGCATCATGAGCAGTGTGACTGACTACAACATGAACTCTCAGGTCTCTATAAATGGCTTCATGTGGAGGTCCTTGCATAAAAGGCCTGCAGCTAATCTTGGTTGCAACAACAAGACGTGTAAAGCTAGATTAGCCACACTGAGACTCTTAGACGGAGGAGTGTGTGTGTGTGTGTGTGTGTATAATACGGTGTGAACAAATGGGCTGCCTGGCTTGCGCAGAATTCTTGTGACGAGTAATTAAAAGAATTTCCTCCGCCGTTGCCAACACCACTTAATAATAAAAAATACACACTGCCGCCTGTGTGTGTGTGTGTGTGTGTGTGTGTGTACACAAGTGCGTGTGTGTGCTCAGCCGTGGGGCCTGCCATGTGCTGCGGGCACTCTCGCTGAACAATCAAAACAGCTCAATTTAGGCTTTATCTGCAGCTCAAGCATGCAAATAACCACACACACACACACACACAGGAATGAGACAAAAAGGACAAAGTGGCGAGAAGAAGAAAGAGGAAGAGGAGAAGGAACGCGACATCAGCAGTGCAAGCGCGCGGCTGATGATGCCAGCAGTTTGGAAGGTCGGTTAAACTTGGGAACATGACTGCACCTGATCAATATCTTCCACCTCTTAAACCACCCCACACACACACACGCGCACACGCACACCGCACCTCTTTCCCACCGAGGAATTCTAAGGCCCAGTGGTATTGACTGGGGGGGGGGGTTGCGAGCGCACAGCAATCCATAACGAGAGGTCAATCAATTAAGAGCGCACATCACAAGGCGAACGCATCGAGGGCGACAATGTGTAATCAAGGGTTCAGCCCCCTTTTTTATTGAAGTCACTTCATGGACATTACATTCATTAGAGGAGAATTGAATATATCCCCAAACAGAGGAGAGGTGAGAACAGATAAATACGGAAGCATACTGATAATAAAGTACATTGTGAAACAGTATAACACACTGCCAGTGTTTTGTCTGTCCAAAGAAAACACAACCCATCACTGTCTTCCTCTACTACTCGAGAGAGGTCAACCTGCAGCCACTGCTACCACCCGAAGGCCACAGGTGGCACTGCGGAGTCAAAAGTGCAGCCACCTCTTGTCGTCAGCCTGTCTACCTCAGAGTCCAGAGGTTTCATGTCTGAATTTCAGCTCGGGCCCTCCTGTGTGGCATTTGGATGTTCTGCCTGTGCTTGTGTGGTATTTCTCCCACATTCCAAATATCCATGCAAGGTTTATTGAAGACTAAATTTTCCGTTGGTGTAAATGTGATTCTATTTGGTTGCTTGTAGAGCCAGACTGATATGTTTTTTTTTTTTAGATTGATGCTGTATCTGATACTGTATATCATCGGCTGATATATGAAATTAGAACACTGATATAGAGGATCTATATTGTAGTACAGTCATACATTTCACATGAAATTTCCCCATTGAAATAATGGAAATGCCATTACAGTGAAACCTCTAATGAACGGTCCCGGATTTAACGGACAGAAAATGGTAGCGCTCGGATGGAAATCAAACGACTACGGGCATAGTCCGTGAGTTCCAGAAATAGCCACTGTTGTTTACTTGAGGGCTCGTCGTGTACACACATGAATTAGGTGCAGTATACAACAGTTGTTTTTTTGTCAAGCCCTTCAATCGGAATTGAGGGGAGAAAAGGGAGCGCACTAAACTTAGCATTGGTGACAAATTGAAACTTAAGACGTTGGAGTCGGGAGTTTCCATGGCCAGAATATATGAAGAATAAGGTGTGAAAAAAAAACAGCGACCATTTATTCTCAGAAGCTAAATATGGTATTGACGATAATTACAAGGCTGAGGTGGTAGTAGGCTACTTAGTACCAACCATTTTAAATGCCAACATAGTTTATCGCTAAACCATGAAACCATTTTATTTGAACAAGAATCACAACTAGAAACTGACAAGACACCTAAATGAAAAAAGCTGGTAGACAAAATGTTTCCAATTTATGTCAATAAATGGATCTTTATCAACAGTCTGAGGGCAAACAATAGTGTCGCTTGGGATGTTTCTGTAGCACTGTGTGAATGTGTTTTCTCGTGCTTAGGCTTGTTATGGTCGTGACAGAAACTTCTGGAGGCTCCAAGCCCGTTCCTGTGTGATTGTCCTGGGCAGGATGTGACGCCACATGTTTGTCCATTTCCTCCGTGGCGCAGGAAATGAACCAGAGGAGGACACCGGCCTGTCTGCCTGTGTTGTTGATGTTTCTTCTAATGGTGTCCTAAATTGGAATATTACCTGCTTTAGAGCACCAATGCACAAAAAGTTGTTTCCACCAAATGGTGCAGTTCGGTTCAGTTGCGTATGAACATTTCCTTTCTTTCACCAGAGTCCAACAGGCTAAACACGGTAGTAATGTTATTTACATTTAAAAACAATAAGAATAACCATTTGAAATATTACTGGCCTATTGTTAAATCGTTTCACAATTCATAACTCTTGCATTGCCACTGTATTGAGTGCCATTTTTAGCAACCCCTTCGTTTTGCCGCCAGTAGCAGTGCTAAGCTCGGGGAGGGCGGCGCTAGAACTGCTGCCGCCTGCTGAATAGTCGACAGAGGTTTGTTTGTCTTCTATGTTACAATTAATGATTGGTTTACAATTTGTTAAAACTATCAGAATGACTTGACAGTAGTATATGTAGAAAATGATTTGTGGGTGGAAAACATAAATAAAAAAATTGGTTCTCTCTGGCCCCATCTTCCATCCATCCATTTTGTGAGCCGCTTCTCCTCACTAGGGTCGCGGGCATGCTGGAGCCTATCCCTGCTATCATCGGGCAGGAGGCGGGGTACACCCTGATCTGGTTGCCAACCAATCGCAGGGCACATACAAACAAACAACCAACTTGTACCTGAAAAACAACCAATCAGAGACAGAAGGCGTGACTGACGAGGTGTCGTCATCGTCATCAGCCGCAGACCGGAAATGACCAAACTACAGGAGAGCCTCCTAATTCAGCACATTTTAGTAAGCGTGGTTTGTTTCAAATGTATAGGTAGGAACTACAACCGTGTCAAGCTGTCAGCATCAAAGGTAAATGTGCAGATTTATTTATTTTTTCACCAATTAAACTGCCTTTGAAAAGTATACTGTCTGCCGGCTGTCGCGAACCTACCAGGCACTAACCACTAGCAGCTAGCTGTTAGCCACTAGCGACAGCGAGCTGGCGCCGTATTATACAGTTTTAATGAATGCCAGCATATTAATTTGTTTTTGTGTGTGCGTGTGTATTAAATTGCCGATCAAACATGATTTCAGGATGCCGTTGTGTTGATGTTGGTGCACATCCGCATAATATGACGACAATATAAGGTAGGATATCAACTTGTACGATACGACCGTGATTCCACCATTAGCTGGCAGAGATGAGTGGATTTGTCCGATGTGTTGCTTGTTGTTGTTGTTGAATATTTACTAAGTCTGTCTGGTTTTCATTGAAAATAAAGGGACTTGAAAGGCTAATACGGTACATGTCACATTCTTGCGAATTTGCGAATCGTGAGCGTGAAGCGACCTAAAAATGGCGGCATTCATAAGCAAGTAGATGTGATGTTTTAAATGTATTTTTTTTTAAATAAATACCTTTAAGTAAAAAGCATCAGATAAAGAAGATTTTTGCACATTAAAAATATTGTTTTGACATCTTGGTTTTTGTTCCGTTTTAACAAATCCCTATTATGTTTTTCTCATGAAGGCTTGCAGGCATTTCCTACAATTCTGGGTGCATTAAGTTGTTACAATGCATGAAACCAAGTAACCAAAACATTTGAAATTGAAATTAATTTGAAAACAACTTTACAAACAAGCTGTGCAAAGAGCATCACGTGTTAGATCTTCATCTGGAAGACAAGAAAAAAATGAAAATTGGATGGATTCATGAAGTCTGTCAACTGTTGAGGGCAGAAAAGACTGCAGCTGCGCATTTGGATCTGCAATGTAAATACCAATTTTGATTTTATTCTATTCGAGAGGTTCACTCTTTTGAAAAAGTGTGCCGAATGTTCTCCATAGCTCGCCTAGCACCACGCGATGCTCCCAATTTCGTTAGCGCAGCTTGAGTCTTTTCAATAGTACTCTGTGAGAATGTTAATAAAGAGTCGAGGACCATGGATAACTAGGGGGGTGGGTGGGGAGAATCACTTTTCACATCTGCGACAGCCGCTCTCCGCCATTGCCTTCCCTCCCATGCATGTTTGTGCTGCTCTTGACAAACAGCAGCGCGGTTGGGCAACCAGCACTCGCGCACGTTTCGGCCGGCCAACAAGGGCTTAATGACAAGTGGGCACAACAATGGCGAGGCCAGCAGCGTACAGTAGCGCTCGGCTGTGAGGGTGTCAAACAATAGCTAGCCTCTCATCTCTCCTTTTGCAGCGCTGGTAAACAAATCAAACGTGCACATGTGCTCAAAATGACACAAAGCATAATAGGAACAGAAGCTAAAATGATTTTTTTTAATATTATTATGCTGTCGCTCGTGTGATTGGTGAGGTTACTGTGTGGCGTCTTAGTCAGAATAATGGATGGCAGCAAACAGCACAAGGCTCAACAAGTCAGGCCTGACTATTTTTTTGCCCTAGACTGACATAACATAACAACATAGGAATTAAAACTAAAATGAAATACACAGGTGAAATAAATAAACTTTTTTACGGTACTCCAATTTGATTATTGTGTCACAAAATGGCTGTACTGCAATACTATCATTACCATTAGCAAAATATCAGGATAATATCATAATGCAAATAACTTGTTGATGTCCAAACCTGGAATAAACCTACAAACTTGGACCAAGGCAATGGAGTGAGGTTCCCTAGCAAGTGAAGTTACCTTAGCAATATATCTGCATACCCTAATAAAATGTACCTTTTGGACGTATGGGTGACGGCCGCTAGACAGCTATTACATTTAGCATGCTCATATTTATGAATCCTGTACAGTGAGTCCCCATTTATCAGGGGGATACATTCCAGACCCACTCGCAATAGGTAAAATTCTGCAATACAGAGAGACAATAAAAGAAAACTCTTTTTTTAGTTTTACCACTCAAAAACATATTAAACACATTTAAACTGATTAAAACACGTCGTCAACGTATCACACTTTTTAAAAGATTTCTTAGCGCCCATTCTCACTCTCTCTCACAAAGTTATCCAAGTAAGAGGCAAACTGTGCTTGCTGTGCAGTATACAGTCAAACTGACACATAAAACAAACAGAGCACACAACAATACTCACAAGCATATATTCTCTCTGCTGTGTAATAACAATGACTATTACTGAAGATTAGTCATCTCTAACGCTTTACTTCCTCTTAAATAGACTGAATAGCTTCCAGTGCTGCTCGGCATGCTGCGGCACAACATGGTGCTACACTGAAGGTGCACAACTCTGAATTCGGACTTGTCTATATACTATAAAAACCCATAAAAAGGATCACTTAAAAATGTGCGATACAGCGGGTGCATGAACGATGAACCGTGATATACCAGGAGATTGAGGAGAAAACTGGATTGGAAGGCGACTCAAGACAATTAGCGATGGGCCTTGAGCTACACTGCTTCTCTTTTTCTTGTGTTTAAACAAGGCAGTCAGTTGATAAGAGAATCATTTCAATGTAATTCTCCATTTAATAAAAAAACAGACCGTCGTTTCTGCAATGTGAAATTAAATATAAACCATCAAGAAAACATCTTCAAAGCCCCCACCCCCCATCCTTAGGGTTTACTAATCCATGCTGAGGGATACACATTAGCACACATGAAGGTGCAGACAGGCAAGTGTAAACGCACAAACAGGCACACACGTACATACACAGATGGTATAAATGGCTGCACGAGCAGGGTTTGATGACAGCCTCCTAACAATAGGCAGCAGAGCAGCCCAGCTATCTGCCTGTCACACGGCCGCTCAGGAGGCTGTCACCACCAATACACTACAAAAAAATTATTACACAAAAAAATGGTTGGTGTGCGTGACGCACGCAGACACACACAGGCACAAGCAGGAGTAATTCCGAGCGCTGCCATTTATGTGAAGAGTGCTCCGTTTTGCAGACTGTGAGTGGAAGTGAATTTGCTTTTTTCTGTCGAGTGCAAGTCAGGTTGGATTAAACAACACTTGATGGGTTATCCTGGTGTGTGTTTGTTTGTGTGTGTGTGTGCGTGCGTGTGTGTGTGTGTGTGTGCATGTGTGCGCGTGATTTTGTGATGATGCCCACAGGCGCCTGGCTGCGATGCGGGCAAATGTGTAGACGGAGCCCTTCTCCTGCTGCTGTCAGGGCCCATCTCTCTCTCATCTATTTCTTTCAAGGTGTCCTCATCTGTTCTCGCCGCTCGCTCATCATCCTTCACTTTGTTCCCATCTGCACTTTGTTGATCACAACTCTCGCATCCTCCTCCGTTCGTCTCTCCCTTTGTGCCACACCAGCATTTATCCAGTCATTTTATTTTAGCAGATTTGGAGGAAGAACCGAGGAGGGCATTTGAACTGCGGGTCAGGACCCCCATTCTGTCTCTATTCATATACAGTATTTCGCTATGGCTCATCGTTCGCGCCCGTGCTCTATCTAGCATTAGCTTTTTCTTTTTTTACAGTATACAGTGATGCCTTGAGATAAGAGTGACACGACTTAGTTTAGAAGTTTTTGAGACATGAGGCGTTATGCGACCAATTTTTTGCTTTTACCTGCAAGCAAAAATTTTAGATATGAACATTGTATGGTGGCTGTGAACTCATTTCAAACCACCACAAAGCAGCAGTTTGGAAGATAGTGATTTTTTTTTTTTTTTTTTTTTTTTTTTAAAGGCTCCAAACATTTTAATGCCTCTCATAGTTTAAGTTTTTGCATGTGGTCTATTTAAACAATTACATACCTTTGCCATTATTAAAGGCAATGAAAAAATAAAAAAACAGCTTAAACCATTTTAAAATAAAGAAAGAATATATAAATATATGGCTTTCATTTAATGTGTGTCCCGCGTCTGAATATTAAAATGTTCCAGCATGGTGCAAATCCAGACAATCACATGCTGACGAGCAGCTATCATACGCCACTCCGCTAGGCCCCGCCTCTTAAAGGCACATGCATGTATACAGATGCTACAATATGTTCAGTATTACCTATAAATGTTATCCTTGCAATTTTTTAGGGTTTTTTTGGTGTTCAAATGCTAATGTGATAAAAATGTGTGTTTTGATCAATTTAAATGTTTAAAGCATGTGGAAGGTGTAAAACAATTTTTTTAAATGTTTTATATGATTTCTCTATTGTGAATGTTTATCTATCGCAGCTGGGTCTGGAATGTATCCCCCGCAAAAACCGAGGGTTCACTGCAGTGTCATCGCAGCTAAAGACTGGTGAACAAAGCCTGTCACCCTAACAACAAAAGATGCCAAAATCTAATCCCAATTCTTTCATCTCACATGGTTTTAGTCCAAACACCACCCGCTGCTTTGTTAGCGACACATTCCTTCATGTTATTATATATCTATTGTTTCTCTGCGGTTTGGGGACTTTTTTTTTTTTTTTTTTTTTAATACTGAATAGAGCGAATAAAATAAAGACAGCGCTATGTCGGTAATTAGCCGTCTAATGAGGGAATCACAGAAAATAAGATAGGAGCATTGTTTCAGCTTGCTGACGACCACCTTTTGGATAGTTTCTTAAACTGTAATTACTCTATGGGTTTAATTAAATTGCTACTCACTTTTATGTTGGGATAAGCAAAACAATACAATGGAGGTTTCTCACAATTTAAATTATTTAACGTACAAAGAAACTGTTGCCATTTTCTCCTGTGACCTTGACATAACAATCTACAGTTTACAAATGAGCATCCATCCATCCATTTTCTGTACCGCTCATCCTCTCTAGGGTCGACATAATCCATTAAAGGCATTATTATACTGATTTATTTAAAATATTGCCATTGTGACTAATGGGGATCCGGCTCACTGAAGTTCTTTTTTCAGTTTTTCACCTGCAAAGTTGCTATTTAAAGTTCTCCTGTGATGACAAACAATGTAATAAAAATACTTTACAGCAGATTGATCAGTCTTGCTGACATAAAACATCCACTTTCAGATTTATTAATATTTATGTGCTGCAGCCTACACGGCAACATGTGTCCATTGCTATGTGGCGATAGTAGTCCCGCTTTAGTTTCACGCTCAATTTCATACCCGTGTTCCCCCCACAGGACACTGGGCCGTTTGGGACACAATGTATATATTGTAAATGACTTTACTACAATATCCCTGAATGGTGACAAGCACTAAGTAGGTCAACAATCCTCTTGCTTAATTTTGAAAACGTTTCTAGAGTTTAAATCTAGCAAACCAAACCTGACAAGCAGTGCTGGTAATGGTGATAGAGACGAGAAAAGTCAAAACACACACTCATTCAAATGACGAGTGAGGAAAGCCTTAAAAACGGTAGGGGGAAAAATTTAAGTCCCAGTTATGTGTCCATCCAACCAGCTCAAGAAATGTGAATATTACATTAAAAAAACAATCAAAAGTATTTTTAACATGGAACTGGGCTTCCACGTATAAAACACAGGAGTTTAGGTATTGAATTGAACTACTGACATAAACTGTTATACAGGTGCTTCTCTATAAATAACAATATCACAGAGAAGTCAGTAGCAGTTTACAG
Source organism: Phyllopteryx taeniolatus (assembly GCF_024500385.1). Classification (NCBI taxonomy): domain Eukaryota; kingdom Metazoa; phylum Chordata; class Actinopteri; order Syngnathiformes; family Syngnathidae; genus Phyllopteryx; species Phyllopteryx taeniolatus. Next base: position 19,071,115 of record NC_084512.1, read on the forward strand.
TGCCGTGAAAAAGTATTGCCCCCTTTCTCAAATTCTTTTATTTTTGCATATTTTCCCCACGTTAATGTTTAAGATTATCATCTATCCATCCATCCACCCATTTTCCAAACCGCTTATCCTCACTATGGTCGCTGGCGTGCTGGAGCCTATCCCAGCTATCTTCGGGCGAGAGGCGGGTTACACCCTGAACTGGTCGACAGCCAATCGCAGGGCACACATAGTGTAGACAAACAATTCCCACCTATGGGCAATTTAGAATCTTCAATTAACCTATAATGCATTTTTTGGGATGTGGGAGGAAACCGGAGTACCCGGAGAAAACCCACATAGGCACGGGGAGCACATGCAAACTCCACACAGGCGGGGTCGGATTTGAACCCAGGTTCTCAGAACTGTGTGTCAACAAAACAAATGTAAATATCAGACAAATATACTGTAACCAAAGTGAACTTAAAATGCTGTTTTTAAATGATTTCATGACAATTTTTTTTGTCTTGAGTTTGTTGTCACATTTCTGTCGGGCCAATTATACATTACCCGTGCACTCACTGTAGTAGTCTTGCCACGCTGCACTATTTGCATATCTGTTATTGACCAATAATGGCCACTCATGCCAGAGTAGCATCTGCACCATTTGCACACTGACTGAGGAGTATCAACATTTGCCCAATCAACATTGTCCTTTTTGGAAGGTGTGTGTCTCGTTACATCTGGCGTAAATGTAGCACAGCATTACAGACAATGAACATCCTACCAACAGTCAAACATGGTGGTGGCAGTGTAATGGTCTTGGGCTGCTTAGCTCTTTCAGGACCTGGACAACTTGCTGTGATTGATGGAACCATGAATTCTGGTCTTTAACAGAAAATCCTGAAGGAGAATGTTCAGCCATCGGTTTGTGACCCAAAGTGGAAGCGCACTTGGGTTCTGCAGCAGGATAACGATGCAAAACACACCAGCAAGTCAACTTCTGAATGGCTTAAAAAAAACAAAACGTAGGTTTTGGAGCGGCCTAGTCAAAGTCCGGACTTGAATCCAATTGAAATGCAGTGGCATGACCTGAAAAAGACCATTTATGCTTGAAAACCCTCCATTATTGCTGAATTTAAAAAAAATTCTGCAAGGAAAGGTGGGCCAAAATATCTCCACAGAGATGTGAAAGCCAGTTATAGAAAACGCGAGATTTCAGTTCTTGTTGCTGAGGATGGCCCAACCAGTTATTAGGTTTAGGGGGCCATTACATTTTCACACAGGGCCAGGTAAATTTGAATAGGTTTTTTTCCTTAATAAATGAAATCATTTAAAAACAGCATTTTAAGTTCACTTGGGTTATATTTGTTTGATGAGCTTAAACATTAAAGAAGGGAAACTATGCAAAAATATAAGAATTTGAGAATGGGGCCCATACTTTTTCACGGCACTGTAAACTGCCACTGACTTTCCTGTGATACTGTAATTTAATGAGAAGCACCTGTATAACAGTCACATGGGATTTCATTTTAGGCCTACAGTGAATGCATCACACCTTTGAATGGAAATCAGCAATAATACTGCTAAGCCTATTACTACTTATTGAAATACAGTACTTGGGAATTACAAACTGTATATGTTTGAAATGTTTTAATATTATGATAGATTGATAGATGGATGACAGATTATATATAGAATGATAGTAAACTGACAAAGTTTCAAAACTGTCCCTTCAACATCTGGCACCCATAACAGTGAGACACAGGGTAGTAAGAGAAACTGTCATAGTTTGGCCGTCTAATATCTATGACTGTTAATGAATATGGTAGTGATGAAGATGGTGGCTGAGACAGTAGCAGTAGTTGATCAACTATAATAATCATAATAGTAGTAGTAAAGCATCTTTTGGCCTACTGGTTCAGTTTGTCTAAAGCAGTCAAATGTATGAGATATCAACTGAAGCTAAACTCATTTAATGGACTGATAATGTGTGTGGCATGCAAATACTCGGTTCCTGCGGTCTGTGGACGTGTGTGTGTGTGTGTGTTTGTGTGTGTCCCGGTGAGGCTAATGGTCCCTGGAAGCAGGCCAAGGTCCATCAGCAGACAGCAGGCATTAGTGCTCTGCCCGAGTATCGATGTAGCGCCAGTGCTTGACAGGGGCCCCTCCCTGTCACCGCAGAGCAGGACGGGCATCTACGCAATAGCTGCATGTGTGTGTGTGTGTGTGTGTGTGTGTGTGTGTATCTGTGTGTTGAATGGCCGCAAAGTGGTGAGTACGCATTTTTTTTTAAAAATACAGCCCAATATAAGAGTTAAGTTTGAGAGACAGATACGTTTGTGTTACCTCTGACCCCGGGCTATGTGTCATATAGCGCTGTGTGTGTGTGTTTCTGTACACAATGTGTGGTTGTATGTGTGAAGGATAGGACGTCTGTCATCGATCACACACACACCAGGCCAGCACTTAACACTTGGACTGCAGCGACTAATATACTCACACCCGCTATTACAGCCCCACTGGAGGCACAGCGTGTATGCGTGTGTGTGTGTGTGTGTGTGTGTGTATACATTGCCTCCTACCAAAGCCATGTCACTGCAGTTCAGATAGCTAGAGAAGATAACACACATAAAAGTGTAATGATATATGTCCACTGCGAGATATTTGCACTTTTCAGATTTGAATGCGCTCGCACCTTGATGGAGATGCTAACTGGTAGTTTAGAATCTAATGTCTGTCATTGCAGTCAGTGTGGGTACAATACACACTTTATATTACCAGGGACACATCCCACCTGTTTGACCATAACAGCTTCATCTTCCCCAAATTTGACTGTTTTCTCTATACAATAAATAAATAAATAAATTCAACCCCAATTCCAATGAAGTTGGGACGTTGTGTTAAACATATAAAAACAGAACACAATGATATGCCAATCATGTTCAACTTATATTTAATTGAATACACTACTAAGACAAGATATTTAATGTTCAAACTGATAAACTTTTTTGTTTTCAGCAAATAATCATTAACTTAGAATGTTATGGCTGCAACATGTTCCAAAAAAGTTTACCACTGTGTTGTACATCACCTTTTCTTTTAACAACATTCAATAAAAACTTTTGGGAACTGAGGACACTAATTGTTGAAGCTTTGTAGGTGGAATTCCTTCCCATTCTCGCTTGATGTACAGCTTCAGCTGTTTAACAGTCCGGGGTCTCCGTTGTCGTATTTTACGCTACATAATGCGCCACACATTTTCAATGGGAGACAGGTCTGGACTGCAGCCAGGCCAGTCTAGTACCCGCACTCTTTTACTACAAAGCCACACTGTTGTAAAACGTGCAGAATGTGGTTTGGTATGGTCTTGAAATAAGCAGGGGCGTCAATGACAAAGACGTTGCTTGGATGGCAGCATATGTTTCTCCAAAACCTGTATGTACCTTTCAGCATGAATGATGCCTACAGATGTGTAAGTCACCCATGCCATTGGCACTAACACAGACCCATACCATCACAGATGCTGGCTTTTGAACTTTGCGTCCATAACAGTATGGATGGTTCTTTTCCTCTTTGGCCTGGAGGACACGACGTCCACAATTTCCAAAAACAATTTGAAATGTGAACTCGTCGGACCACAGAACACTTTTCCATTTTGCATCAGTACATCTTAGATGAGCTCGGGCCCAGAGAAGCCGGCGGCGTTTCTGGGTGTTGTTGATAAATGGCTTTTGCTTTGCATAGTAGTTTCAAGTTGCACTTACGGTTATAGCGCCGAAATGTATTTACTGATATTGGTTTTTTGAAGTGTTCCTGAGCCCATCTGGTGATATCCTTTACACATTAATGTTGGTTTTTGACGCAGTGCTGCCTGAGGGATCGAAGGTCACGGGCATTCAATGTTGGTTTTCGGCCTTGCCGCTTACATGCAGTGATTTCTCCAGATTCTCTGAACCATTTGATGATATTATGGACCGTAGATGATGAAATCCCTAAATTCCTTGCAATTGTACATTGAGGAACATTGTCCTTAAACTGTTCGACTATTTTCTCACTGACTTTTTCCACAAAGAGGTGAACCTCGCCCCATCTTTGCTTGTGAATGACTGAGCAATTCAGGGAAGCTCCTTTTATACCCAATCATGGCACCCACCTGTTCCCAATTAGCCTGTTCACCTGTGGGATGAACGTGTTGCAGCCATAAAATTCTAAGTTAATGATTATTTGCTAAACACAATAAAGTTTATCAGTTTGAACATGAAATATCTTGTCTTTGTAGTGTATTCAATTAAATATAGGTTGAACATGATTGGCAAACAGATTGTATTCTGTTTTTATGTTTAACACAACATCCAAACTTCATTAGAATTGGGGTAGTAAATTATACTGCAGCCAATAGCGAAAACCCTAGAGTAATTTCAGTCTGAAACGGTCTGTAAATTGCCCATCTCAATAGAAAAACTGTAAATATATGACAAATTATGATCCCAAAACAGTTTCATCTCAAAATGACCTTACAACATTACCCTTCAAAATAAGTAGCTTGCAGATTATTAGTTTAAAAATTTTTCAATGGTAGTGCACATGCGGCGAAAACTCTCCGTAATTTCCAGTAACAACCCAGGTTAAACGTAGCTCCACCCCAATATACAAAGCTCATCTCTCAGTCAAGATGCATCACTTCAACATACTTCCTTAGACCAATTACTGTACTACCTGCCTATACGACAGGGTCTTGGCACCATCTTGTGGCACCTTAGGGCATTTCAGAAAGAGCATGAAAACCACAAACCGGGGGAATCGGTTCCACAGAAATGTGTAAGTCTTTACAAGTATTCAGAACTTGCTACATGGCGGCGAGACATGAACATTAACCAGTGTTCTTAAATGTAGATTGGACTCGTTTGATACCAAGTCTCAGATTGAAATACCCAGGTAACGATGGCACTTCTAGATGAGAACCAAAATGGGACCACTAACTTTTATGAATCGTGGTTGCCAATGCTTTTCCACTGTACAATTTTGGACAGTTGCTTTGGAAACTGAGAAAACTAAGCCACATTGAACGCATCAGTCGGAATTTGACACAACACCAACGGAGAAGAACGAGGGTCTTTTGTATTTATTTACGGTCACGGTAAGGTGATGAAGTTTACTGTACAGGAGACTGAGGGCAGCAAAAACAACGCAGCGCTGCAGCAAAGTGGAGACTGTAGAGTATAAAGTAATGCTGCAGTGTCCAAGATAAGCTAACGTTAGCATGTGTGCATCTTTGTCATTTCCACAATTGCACCTCAACAGCATTCGCTAGGAACCACATCAACCAGTCAATTAGGTCCGCATGAACAAACAAACCTCATTGAGTGACGTAGAGTTGACATCTTGGTGTAACCACCCATGGGGTGGGACCGGCGGAGTGGGGGGCTAATGTCCACTTGAAGGACATGGTGCATCTCGCTCTCGCCACTCCGCGCCACTTTCACTTTTCTATGTTTATCTCTGCGACCTTGTCCTTTTCCCCCCCACGGAGGTAAAAGGACAGTCGGCAGGAGTGGTGGAGAGGGACAAAAAAGATAAGGGGCCATGTGACTCCTTGAGGGGGGATATTAAAGTATATAGAGAGGGACAGCAAACCTTAAGTGATCTGATTGGCCTTCTGGGCAACATTTTCTAATGGAACATCTCCATTAAGGACGGTCATTGCATACACGCATAAACATATGAATAGCATTGACCCTGACATTTACATGAACGAAACATGAGACCAGTCCTTCCTGGGGGTCCATGTCCTTTTAGTAGACAAGCTAATGTGAATGACACTTATTTTCAGTTAATCAGCCTTGCACCTCGTGTGTGTGTGTGTGTGTGTGTGTGTGTGTGTGTGTGTGTGTGTGTGTGTGCAGGCTTAAATGATGCCAATTGATTAGTTTTAGGCCTATGGCCCACTTAGGACACGACATGTGTTTGCACTCACACAGGTACACACACACACACTACAGTATCATCATAAGTGGATGATGGAGTGAGTGACTGAAAGAAAGTAGACGGACTGACCTGGACAAACAAACAATGAGTGGCAGGGAACATGACTTCAGTTAAAAAGGCCAAGCAAATCAACCGTTGTTCGTATTTCAAATCAGTTTTTCCCGTATGAAACAATTGAATTAGACTTAATTAACTGTCACCACCATAAAGCCTTCAGTAAATGTGCAGGCCAAGTTTTAAGTAACATTTTAACAAATAATGAAGACATAACGCTAAGACAAGCTGCTGCATCACAGATATAGTCAAGCATTTCACTTTTTAACCACAATAAGAGACAAATGCCAAAAATAAATAAAACATTTAAAAAGGGGCAGCATGCCGGAACATATTCCAGGCAGGTTCAGGGTTTGTTAAGTGTTCCTAAAAGTCAAAGAATAAGCAAAACACACTCAGGTAATATGGTGAACTCTCGCATTAAAGCAGTTAAGATTTGTGCGACTTTTGGATTCATTTGGATTTTGTATTTTTGCGATATATATTGTACTATATTTTACTATTTTATAGTTGTGCACCGAAATGCAAACTCTGGACCAAAACCGAAAAAACGAAGCCAACGCTGAAAACCGAAACACTGAAACAAATTATTTTGCCTATCACTAGTAAAATTTCATTTATGGCTATGACTGTGTACTGACCTCACTAAAAAAGCAACACATTGCAATTGCACTAACATTAATGCTTCAAAGAATAAATCAATTGCAAAACACAAATATTAATTTAGCACTGACATTCCAACAATAAGGGATCAGCAAAATCGGGGAAAAAAAATCCCCATATCAGTCGATAGAAATATATAATCACGATCTTAACTGTTCTGTTACTCTTAACCTTTTGAATTTATTTTCTGTCAAAAGTTAAGCATGACATGGAACATTATACAACTCTGTAAAACGTACAGTATATGTTCATAAACATATATAATCTGACCATGCAAAAAGCTTTCTCGTTTTCCAATTCCAATTTATGCCCAGGAAGTTGGTAATGAGGGTTCATTAATTAAATCATCCACTTGAATCCCTAATTTTCCACTGTGCTTACTGGTAGCATGTCTTTTGCGATGTTTTCAGATGGGTGGGGTAGGGTTGTGCACGCTACTCTGTTTCTTATGAGACTTAACAAACCCATAATAACTCCACACTGCCAAACTTTTCTGGGCTTTCTTGTCAACAATGTCATCACTTGAGCCTTGAGCTGTGTCGCCCGTCGTTTCTTCCGAGGGCACGCTCATTTTCTTTTTTTTCCCCAGCGTTCTCCCACAGCTGCAGCAGTCGGCATTAGCGCCTGCTGCGGCTCGCTGCTAATGTGCTGTGTGTGTCTACCTATTGATTGGTTCAGCGCGGAATAACTGGCATTATAATTGGCTATTCGTATTGTCTGTCAAAACATGGATGTATGCAATCTATCGAAGTCTATGGACTGCATCTCAAATGTTTATCAAATGAAAGTTATTTTTAGAAAAGTATCTTTATAGTTTTATTATCGCCCAGCCCTAATTAAGGCACATTTTGACGAACGATCATGGCCGCTAAACAGATTGAGACGCCCAAGAAGCACGCCACCTCATTGGTGGCCCCGCCGGGCGTTATCAAGAGAAGCACACGCTGGCCGCAGTTTTTGCCTCCATTATCACAACGTCCTGTTTTGGCAACAAATGGTCCAAAAGTGCAAATATCTTCTGTGCATCCCTAGTATTTTATCACATAAACAATAAAGACTCAAGATGATTTTGTTTTATAACCTATGAATTCAAGCACTGCAGCTGGCCCATACCAACACTTTTACGTAGAGATAAACCGATACCAGAATCGCTATGGGTTCCTGATACTGTTGATCTGTACTCGTACTCTTATAAATGCTCCGATAGGACAACACCAAATACGAGCCTCTCATATACTATTCTGTCCTCCCGAAGCGTGCAGTGTGCAGTTTGGCAGATAGCGAACAGTTCTTCAAAAATATTCAACATATTATGCTTGTTTCAAGCTGTTTAATGACACTCCCAGTTGAAGTTTACAATAAAACCAACAAAATAAAGAGAATTACCTGCTGTATATTTAAACAACCATAGAGCTTCGTCTTGCAAACGTCCGCTCACTTAATGCTAACACATAACACTAAATGTTATCCATGGCAGCATCAATGTTGCGGTATAAACCTTTAAATAACAAATATTCAAATACAAACGGTGCAACAACATATACAGACCGATGATATACTTATTCTCATAGGCATACTGTATATTCTTTCTACTCTGCGAAGAACAAGTTTTATTATAGGAGCTTTGCCAGAAGTTCTACTCATCCAAATGTGTGTGTTATGAGTATGTGTGCATCACACTGCCCCCTTGGAGGTCAGCATGCGCAACAGAAGTGCATTTATATCTCCCGGGCAAGTGGAATAGGATTATTATGCGTGTACAAAAAGGGCTCTATTTGAGGGAAATGTATTCTATGTTCAATAAAAGTTTGTCTTTTGTGTTTTTGAATAATATTTGGTTGTGTGTAGTGTTATACACGAGTGAAACCTATACAGTGTTCAATAAAAGTTAGTGTTTTGAACAATATTTGGTTAAAACATTTACATCAAAAGTGCAAGATGTAATGGTATTATCAGGTATCGGTACTCGTATCGGCGAGGACTCAAATGTAAAGTGCTATCATCCCTACTTCATGCACAAGTTAATTAATCACATTTGATCAAGGCAACAAGGATTGTTATGATTAAAATAGTTCTGAATTTGAAGTGGCTCTGCACAAAACATAACATAAAAATTCAAGCATTTTGACCATTTCCAAGAAACCAGTGGGAACGCTGCTATTTGGCACAATGTGAGCGCGCCAAAAAGTCACACAATCACAATGTGGTGCAACGGCCAAACCACAGAGAGGCTTTAACACACCAACTGACAGGATTCTGTATGTCAAACTCACGCACGCGCGCACACACACACACACACACACACACAGGCCAGCATAAGAGTTATATCACAGAGTTATAGCGCCCCCCACTGGGCACGGGCGACACGCGAGCAAACGCAGGTGTGTATTTACATAAACAAGGCGAGCTACGTGGATGCTGATACCTTTTATTATCATCATCATCGTAACTTGCTCATGTGTATTGTTTCCTGTGGTCACGCTGTGTGATTTGCACACTTCACGTCAGCCAGTTTACATCCAAGTAAATGTTTTCCCACACACAGTGCAAAGGCCAGGTGATGCTCTCTCTCGCACACACACACACACACACACACACACACACACACACACCATGAAAGAGGTGCAATTAGAGCATCCCACTCCAATTAACCAGCTCTCTAAACAAATCCGCATTAGGCCCTCCATTGTGGCTGCGCTCAAAAACAGCCACTTGGGAAAACAGCATAAAAGCTTAGAAAGTGTTTCTTCTCCAGGATCTGTGTGGAGGGGAGGGGGCAGTGCTGGCAAAGACTCTGTGCTGTTGTCATGATTGTAGCAGTGATGACTTTAGTGGCAATCACCAGTGGGTGGTGGAGAGGGCTGCTGAAAAAGGGCACAGAGGGCAAAAGGAGGCAGCAAAGACAGAAAGAGGAAAATGGAAAATGACAACCTGCAGTAATAAACATTGAATAAACGCTGCGTTCATTTATTTCTAGATTCAAAGTTAGTTTTTCAATTAAGTCAGTCAGTACCCTAATTGCTTAACTGAGACAATTGTCCCAGTAACAGTAACGGTAAAGCATAGATTGCGCACCACGTCATATACAGTATATCACATACAGTGTCCATATGCCAGGGTTGTCCAAACTATCAATCAATCAATAGAATTTTATTTATGAAGCACTTTTTATACAGTGAAATGCAACTCAAATTATTGCCCGAGGGGGCATTTGCGGCCCGCTGTCTATTTTAGTCCTAAAATATTTCCCGTGTCGTTTGCCTACATTGGACTACTTACTTTCTACAGTGTAAACTGTGTGGCAAGGCAGAAGAAGAAAAAAAATAGTCATCTTTTGCTTCCTTGTTTTCAACCAATCACACATCATCATTTGGTAAGACGCGTATCGCACTCACGATTGCTTGCCCTACTTTCTGCTTTGAGTCAAGTTAGTTTAGAACAGATTGCTCTTGTTTTCGGTTTTGAATGTCATTCTGTTGCTGCTCAGTACTAAGGTCTTGAATTACATCTTGCATGACTGCGAAACAATGTTTTCTTTTTCACCAAAAATGTTGGTCAATCTCCGTATTGTACTACTTTGGTCTTGTTTTGTGGCTCCTTTTGTAATAATTGTCATTAAAAAGCAAAAGAAAAACATGCAGAGTTAAGCTCTCAGGTAATATGCTCAAGTGTTGCATGACATCATGCATGACAGCTGTGCATCTTTTGGAAAGTATTTTGCACAAGACCACAAAAGCCAAAGAAAAAGCGAAATGAGAATTAATTCTTTAATGCTCACTGAATTGAGGCCTCACATGACGTAAGAGTTACATATTTATATATTGTTTTTTAATTTGTTGCAAAAAAGAAGTTTAAAAAGCCAAATAAAATACAAAACAGAGTTGATTACTTGATGCTGAACTGAGATCTCCTCGAAAATGTGACATTGCATTGCAAGGATCGCAATATCCTCGAAAAAAATAAATCTCAAATGTATAGTGCAACTTTAGAGGCATAATTTTCCCCAAAATATTTATTGTATGACTATTACCTCGTTTTGTGGCTCCTTTTTGGGGGGAATAAGTGTCACAAAAAACCCTCCAAAAAGAGCTAAAGGCACCTTTGATGCTCGCTGAACAGAGGTCTCGGGTAATCAGCTCAAGTCTCACATGACGGCGGTTCAGTCTTTCAAGGCATACTTTTCCAGTAAATAAAGCCATAGAAAAACCTAAATGATTAGTCTATGCTTTGGATCTTATACATTATGGATGGGGTTTCTTTTCAACTTCATCCCTTATAAGACATCATATTTACCCTCGAGCAAAAATAATCAACTCCTTCGTTGCCACCTGAATAATTACAGAATATTTGTGCAATCAATGTGTGTGTGTGTGTGCGCGCGCGCGTGTTATTTCATCCTCAGTGGACAAACACAAAAGGTCCGTGGCGCCATGGCCTGCTGTGGGCAGATGGAGACAGAATGGGCGAGACTAGGGAAGTCTGCACAGTGTATTTGTAGTGTGGCCAGGTGTGTGCCTGTGTGTAATCGTTATTCAATAATAATAACAATATTGGTTTTTTTATGTCCTCACAGGGCAACTACATTAATAGCGCCCTTATTAAAAGCTCTCACTCCGCACTGCTGCTTGCACAGCCGCAATCCAAATGAGTCCCAACAGGCAGAGGGCTAGCGCTAGTTAGTGATTTGCGGGCCCACTCGGGGGGCCACTTGAAAATCAGTTAGCTTTCTCCCCTCAGAGTGCCTGCGCTAGCTCACATTAGCATTTAGCACAAGCCATTAGTGTCAACACCTACTGTAGTGCAACCGGATGACTGGCAGTCAAGGGCCCCCGCGGGGGCCGTTTTGGGAAAGAGTGAGGGTAGCGTTTCAAAATGCAAGTGGATGGCAGCCCGATACTGGGACAACTAGACACGTGTCCCACAGAGTGAACCCCTGCAGATTCGCGAGTGACCATTTGCGAACTCATCTACTCACAAAGTTTTCTGTGGAACCTGACTAACAACTATTCACTGAAAAACCCACCTATGCAGGCTTTCTGTAATGTCTGAAAATGCTGCACAAAGACCCTGCTCCTTCTAAAGGCCCCTTTATACTCCCGCCCTCGCATTGCATCACGTGACCGGTCCATTTGTTCTAGCAGGCACTGTTCCGCGATCGCCGCCGTTGTTGCTTTGTTCCTTGCTCCGGAAAGTAAAAACGGCTGCCGGAATTGGCCATAAAATGCAGAGGAAACTCCACCCTGTGGTGTCCTAGCCAATACCAGCCGTAGCGACACCCCCGACTTGGAGGAGAACTGCAGCACATTTTCAAAACAGTGCGCGTGGGTTGCGCTCGAGTATAAAGGCAAGCTAAGGCACCGTATTAGCGGAGGAGGAGCTAGTGTTCACTACCTGCTTATAGCCTGCTGACTTGACAGTGAACAGCTGGGTCATGGAAGATTCCAGTAGAGGTCCAACAGGTAGCCGAGACTCCTAGTGGGGTTGACGCCAGAGAAAGCGGGGTGGTAAACCTCTCAATGATGCACAGAAAGGTCCAGACCCAATACATACTCAAAACTATGATCCCAAAACACTAATTATAAGAGAAGACCTCCCTTATATCTTGGCTTGAGCTTATCAACGTCACTAAGCAGAGCAAAAACATACATCTGGCGATGTGGCAAAAACTCTCCGTAATTTTCGCAAATTACGCCAGCTAAACTTAGCTCCTTCATGACATAAAAGGTCGAGATAAATCACTTTAACATGCTTCTTTAAAACCAAGGACGACTATTATCCAGGGATTTTAATCGGAGATTCTGAGATTCAAACCCACAACCTCAGAAATGTTCGGCAGATGTGCTGACCACTCTGATGGCAAGCCATGTTTTTGAACGAGCACAATACAAACACAACTTCTAGTGGCATCTAAAAAGCCTCTCCGAGGCTCTTTAGATGGAGTCTAAGAAATAACAAATATCATCATGAGTGGTTTCGTAGCATAATAATTTGCACTGTTCAAACTATGACTGTTGCACTTGTCTGCAGGCTTCATTACCTCAAAATAAAAACAATTGATGTTGTGCTTTTCTATGGAAAAATATCCAAGCTGTTGTTGATGTTTCGTTTTAAACGTCAGTAAATCTGTTTATACAAAACAGCAGTTTGTTTTGCATTTTGTTTCCTTACAGTACTGAACTGTGAATTTACAGCCAAGGTAGCTGCTGTACTGTGATTTTTGGTGTACAGTTGATCCCCCTAGTGTTGAAAGTTTGACACCCTCGCAAATGATCATGGACTATTTATTAAGACATACTCCATGCATAACAAGTACTTTCCATAATTAGAAGCCAACAGGAAGGAGATTAAGCAGGGGGAACGTCAGGGTTGGCCGACTTAAATGGAGAAAAATCCAATAATTGTATCCGTCCAGAGGGAGGGCAAGCTTTGCTTTTAGGGGAATGGGGAACAACGTGTTATTATTACTCTTGCTTTTCTCCTACACCTAATTCCACGGTGAGTGGATTTCGGTGGTTGGGGGGCTAGGGTGTCTAAGAAAAGGAAGGAGACGTGCTTGCTGTTAAAGTATGTCCTTGTAATTAGCTGAGTATTAGCAGCGGTCACAATACAACGGCACTGAGAAGGGAAGCCCCCCTTTAACTCTCTACTCATTTCCTGACCTTACTCCCTGCTGCTTGCTGGTAATAGTGCGTGCGCACACACACACGTACACACAACCATGTATCCTATCTACACTAATGGGGATAGTAGGGGGCGGGGGCGGCCTTCTGGGCAAAGCTACGCCCAAGAGCTCACCTTCAATCCCCATTGTGCTCAAAGCTGCATGGTGATTTACTGCAGGGGCTTTTTAAGTGTGTGTGTGTGCGTGCATGGTTTCATGGCGTCAGGTTGCATTCAGCACTAAATCGTTAACATCCCAGAGTGCGTGAGGACAACGCAGCAACGTCAGGCGAGTCCTTGCCCCTCGTCATTTTGGCCTACGGTGAGGACGGCGTGGAGGAGAAAATCAATTACTTTCAATTAATTCAACTCGGGCAACTCTTTCTCAATGTGCCCCCAAGCCTTGACGCTGCACGAGAGAGCCGCACTTCAAGTTCATAATGCCACGCTCTCCGACGTGTGCATGTGGCAAACCATGCTTCTTATTCTTGAATGACAAACTATTCCTATTGAAGCCTCTTAACAGGTTAGAAAATCCCCTCCCTCAGCGGTGAACAGGGTTGCAGAGGGATACAAAATTGCCTGTAAATTTTCATGTGAGGTTAAAGTGTGGAATTTTAGAAATGCTGTGAATTGGAAACTTTCCATGGAAAATATGGGATATCATGGCAGTTGGAATTTAATGGAAAGTTAAAGGATATTCATTCAAGGATATACATTAAAAAAAAGATCTGCTTGTACCAAAAAAAAAAATTATTGTAGGTTGGAGCACTTGTAAGTCAAGGAGTGACTGTACTTGCATTGATTCTGTTTGTTTGAGTCAGGATTATGCTAAAATATATTTTCAACTATAGTACGTTCCCTATAAGAGCGAACCTTCGTTTTTTTTTCTGCTTTATTTCCATTTATTGCAATAAATTCCACTTAATTTTGAGTCTCTTATACAAAACTGGTGTCGGGGCTATTTTGTTTAAAGAAAATAACTTTCGGTGGCACAGTGGACGACTGGGTAGAGCGTCAGCCTCACAGTTCTGAGGACCCGGGTTCAATCCCCGGCCCCGCCTGTGCGGAGTTTGCATGTTCTCCCCGTGCCTGCGTGGGTTTTCTCCGGGCACTCCGGTTTCCTCCCACATCCCAAAAACATGCATGAATTGGAGACACTAAATTGCCCGTAGGTGTGAATGTGAGTGTGAATGGTTGTTTGTTTGTGTGTGCCCTGCGATTGGCTGGCAACCAGTTCAGGGTGTACCCCGCCTCCTGCCCGATGACAG